>NW_025534815.1:0-102500 GCF_020615455.1 Coregonus clupeaformis
CATGAATAGTGACAATTCTTTCAAAAAAACATTGTTAACAATTACCACTACTATTACAATATTTCTCTCTCTCTAGTAGTTATTATGTTGTTAGTTGGATACAGTACTGAATGGTGAAGTGATATTTCCACCTAGTGAATTTAAAGAGAAAATTATCTCACCATAGAGGTAGAAATAGTGTATACAGAACATGTGACTTTCTCAATTCATCTTTCCTTGGTTCTTTCTCACGTCCTCTCTCCTCCCCTCCTTCTCCAAAACACATTGAATACAATCTAGAGACCTTGAATAACTACTCCTCTTGTAGTATTTGAGAAAGGAAAATAGGAGAATGGAGATAGAAGGAGAAAATGAGAGAGATAGGAGGAAGGAGATGCAAGAAGAGAGGGGGTAGGAGGAGGAGAGGAATGCAGAGAAAGGTAGGAGAGGGGAGTTGGGAGGGAGAGAGGCTAGGAGGAGGAGATGTGAGAGAGGAGATGGGGAGGAGAGGAGGTGGGAGGAGAGGGGGTAGGAGGAGAGGGGGTAGGAGGAAAGGAGGTAGCGAGGGAGAGAGAGAGAGGGAGGCCAGGAGGAGAGGAGGTGTGAGGGAGAGAGGGGGTAGGAGGAGAGGAGATAGCAGGAGAGGGGGGCCAGGAGGAGGGAGGTAGGAGGAGAGGAGGTAAGAGGGAGAGGGAGATAAGAGGAGAGGTGAATGAGAGAGAGGAGAGAGAGAGAGGAGAATGAAAGGGAGAGGAGAGTGTAGCCCTTTACGTGCTAGTATTTGTGATTGTAGAGTGTAGAAGGATTTATGTATGCAGAGTGCGTGCTGGCAGGTTATGTGGTATATGCATGCATGTATGCGTGCTGTGTATATGTGTGTGTGTGTGTGTGTGTGGAAGTGTGTATGTGTGTAAAAGAGAGTAGGTTTATGGCCATGTGTGTGTGTTTCTCACATCAGTGTGTATCTCCTCCCAGGGCCTGAGAATCGAGAGCTTCTGCAGGATGGTTGCTGTGAGCTTTGGGATGCTGTGTGTTCTACAAGTCTCTCAACATCTCCTAGAGACTAGTCTGTAAGTGTATTGTTATCTAATCATTACTATCAGACTTTCACAACAAGTCCCAAATTCACTAATTCCTCCTCTGTGGGCATGTTTGAGAACTTTCCAAGCCACATTCAAAATATTCTGTCCACTTTTAGCATTGTTTGAGGCTTATTTGTTTTTAATGCGCAACACAATTGCATTAAGAAGGTATGCTTTACAGGTACTATATGTATCAATCCCCTTTCCAAGAATGTCAAAGACTCTGAAAAAAGCATTTTCTCTTTATAAAACCAACCTGACTTCAAAGAGGGCCAGCTACGGGCCAAGATTTTAACACCTGACTAAAGAGAGATATGAACTACAGACCAGATACAACAGCCTGACTGGTCAGAGAGGCAAGCTTCATAATTTTGCTCTGGTGAGTGAAACTGGTTTCTCTAAAAACAAAGTCAATTTCTTAATTGAGCTCTAGTCCAGTGAATCATGGAAAATAAAATCTCTCATCTCTGAAAACCAAAGGAGAAGAGGAAAGTATAGAAGAGAAAGAATATTTTATTTTTGCCCCACTGTATATATACATTATGTGACATTTTAAATATCTTTATTATTTTAAAACTGCAAATTGTAATGTTTGCTGTTATGTTGTGGCTAAGCCACCACTTTGTTTTTTGTCTACTTCCACTTGCTTTGTAATGTTGCTTTGCGTTCCCATGTTAATAAAGCCCTTAAGTGAAATTGAAATTAGAAGTGGTGAGAGGGGGGGGGGGGGGGGGGGGAGGGAGAGAGAGAGGGGGGCTAAAGGGTTAAAAGCAGTCAGATATGCGAATTACAACATCTAAATAATATACAGGTATTTCATCTTGAGATTTATGTAATGCCTTTTTTCAAAAAACCAAGTATGAGGGATTTGATTTGTTGTAATTTAAACTGGTATTAGATTTTAAAGGTGATGCGAGCAAAAATATAACCCAGTTTTGTAATGTCATTAGCCATTTCTTTTGAAACAATTTAAATTTTTTTTTACAAGTAGACAAGTTGATTTACTTTTTAAAGATTTAGAACACCACGTATCTCATTAGAATTTGTCCAATGAGTAACATTGAGAATTTGTGTGAGAGAAGTAGACTGGGTGCAGAGAAAGAAAAGAGAGAAAGGATTGAAAGAAGAGAGGAAAGGCGTTAGTAGGAATTTGGTGAATAACGGCAAAGAAGCGAAAAGAGAAAACAAAAACCTTACCTGAAGATTTTAAAGAAATCACCCAATTTTTGTATGAAAGTTTATTATTTGGGTAGAAAGGCCACAAGTAAGACTGAAGCTGCCGTCGCATTGAGCAGAGAGCATTCGACGTCTAGAGTTAGTCTAGCCATTTGCGAAACGAAGGTAGCAGCGACACGATCGCGAAGTTGATTTCGCGGATATGCCTTGCTGCTACCAGTACTGGCTGCATTGTTGCTTCGTATTCGCTGTAGATGTGTAAAGACACCTGCATTTATATTTTGCTGAGAGCATGTCTACAGAAGTTGTGTGGTAACTACAAGTAGCAAGTGAATTAGGACTTCATGTGTAAATCCCATTTTTTTTATAAGCTCTATGTGGCAGGGAGATTTTAAGCAAGCCACCAAATAGTTTGGACACTTGGGGTTGTGGAAAAATCATTTAGGGTTTATTAATTTTATTTCTTTTGATATTCATACGTGAACATTTGGTGTATAGATCTTGAACCCTATATCTGTTGTATTGGTAGTCATTGCCTGTTTCAATTTCATTTAATGCATTGAAAGCATATCCTTATAACAATAACCTTGATCTATAATCATTCTATCTGAAATTAATAACCTATTTGTCATTCACCTAGCGTTACAATAAAGTTACTTATTGGGAATGTCCTTCTCACTAATGTGTCCATGCTGTTCAGATATTTTAGAATGAGTAATATGAAGTCAGAATTTGCGAGCCTGGTGAGAGGTTACAGTGCTGGCTGCCATCACCGCCAGCAAAACCTGCATGAAAAGTTTTAAATGGTGCTTCTTTGAATTGAATCTCCTTTCTCTTGATGGTCAGTACTGTTCCGTCACCCATTTCAAGTCCCCTCATTAACAAAGTCAGTCCAGACCAATCACAGACTTCCTTTGGGGTGAAGAAACTCCTGTTGAAAGATAAATATTTATACATTGATTACACAAAAGTATTGAGACAGTGACACATTTATATTTGAATTTTTGCACTTGTACTCCTTTTTAATTTTAAATAATGAATGACGAGGATTAAAAGAGTGTGAACTATCGCTTTGTTTAGGTATTTTCTGTACATATTAGATGAACGTTTAAAGTACAGCACTTTATGTACGTCCTATTTCAGGGACCATAAGTATTAGGAGAAATTCCTTGCTGTGTGTGGCAGTTGATCCAAGCAATGCCAGTCCCTTCACTTATAATGAGCCACATCTAAATGACCTCTACAAGCTCGTTGAATGCATTTCCTGTTGTTTTTAGTTGTATTCTGAATTATTTTATACTTGTAAGTGATAGTAAATAATGTATTGTGCCATTTTAAAGTCACTTTTTGTGTAAATAAGTATGTAATGTGTTTCTAAACATTTCTACTGTATGTAGATGCCTATGATTTACAGATCCATACCAGATAAGGAGTGTGAATAATGATGAGTGAGAAAGTTAAAGATATACAAATGCCAAATACCTTGAACTGAAAGCTGTCAGTCTTGAGATTAAACCTCCTTAGTCATTGTATCATTTCAAATCCAAAGTACTTGATTCTCTCTCTCTCTCTACTCCCTCTCTCTCTCTCTCTCTCTCTCTCAAACACATTCACATGCATACACACAAAATTTGTATTTATTTGTAGTATCATATGAATATAAATCTATGTTTCCTGTTTTGTAATTTCCTGTACCCGTGGTATATTTTGTCATCAGAGTCGCAATGTAGTACATTTTGCCAGAAAGGTCGCAAAAAAGCACAGAGCACAGGAAACGGCAGGACAGGAAGCGCGAGAATGAACTGGCTTTGCAAACAGTTATTTGGGGGAGATGGGTGGGGCCATCTTGCTGACGAGAAGGTCGTTTGACAGAGGTAGAGGTGGAGGTGAGGGGTGCAGATATGCTCGTAGTGCCGACCCACAGAGGCGTGGGGCCAGCACCACAGAGAAGGGGCAGGCACTGGTGGGGCAGGGAACAAGCTTTCAGTGACACACACACACCTCCAGCCTGGCCAGAGAAGGTCGAGTCACTCACTGGATGTTATTCTCAATTTGTTTTGAGAAGGGAGGTGTGAGAATGATGAGTGAGAAAGAGCATGAAAACAAGTCTGTTATGCCACTGCTTTCACCTCTGTAGTGATTCATCTCTAACATTAACTTGCTTGGGTGGAATCATCATTGAAGCAATTCAGCACTGTGCCAGCAGAGGAGATGAGAGGAGGAGATGGGGGGAGGGGAGGAGAGGAGATGGGAGAGTGGGAGGGGGAGAGGGGGGGGAGGAGGAGGAGGAGATAGGAGGAAAGGGAATAAGATTAAAGGAGATAGGGGAGAGGCAGATGGAGAGGGTTGTCTTGGAAAGACCGGGTGAGATAGGGCCTTGGTATCGGGGAGCACTTAGAGGAAATGGAACATTGAGAATGAGAATAGAGAGAAAAAACAGGGCCATTGTGGTGTGTTTAGATTTAGAGGAGAGATTTAGACATATTGTACTCAGAAATATTTCTTACATTAATTTACTAAAGAAACATGTCGCCTTGATTTTGGCTTATGACATGCCCAAGTAAACAAAACAAAAGATACTGGCAAACTTGCGGCTCACAGCCTTCACTGCCACAAGGACCTTGCAGGTGACCAGGTACATTACAATGCCATGCCAGTAGGCCTGTCTGCCCATACCCCACTCACTCCTTTATGTCTATCTACTGTTATGTCTCTTCCCTGAAGTTGCTGTCTGCTCAAACCATTAGTTGCAGTGTGAACTCCTCCCTAAATCTATAACACTGCTATGCGTTCTCCAGGCACGAACTTTAAACTAAAAGCAGCTGTTTAAGAGGATATAACACAGAATATGCTGTCCGTTGTATTGTTTGCAGCTCCGCCATTGCCAAAGTATATTTTGAGGGCAATTAGAGGCACAAACCTTTATATGGAGCAGTACGAGAGATATGCTAATATTGACAGAAGAGCTGTAGACAGGAATGCAGTGACAGAACTGTAGATAAACAATCTGAATCTCAGAATACTGGTAAGTACACTGTAGTCACAGAGACACACCTGTCGGAGAAGTAAACCCAATAATTATTATTCTTTTAACTGCCACACAAACAATTTACATATATTGTGTGAGTTGGCAAATACCCATGCCCCAAAGCTTCAAAAGTGGAGTAAAACAAACTGCTTAACAGATTCTTAATATTTATTAACATTATTTAATGTGTTTTCCAAATTAAGATACACTTGTACTTCACAAGGGAAAGCTTTTGAAGTGACACTTGCTCGCGAAAATGGATACATAAGAATTCCAAATACTACATCTCCTAAATGAGAAAGTTGTTTCCTTTAAGATTAGAAGGTTAAATATTCACAAATATTCGAGAGCTCTGTAGGATGTATGCCTAACTGAGAAAGCATTTTATTTTCATGTTCATAAAAGTCCTATAATATCGCCACTGTGTATTTCCAACCTGGTCTCCAAGTACTTCATTTGTATTCTGTTCGTAAGCAAGACACTCTATTTAGTATGATATAGTTGCCTTTCTTATATGTTTGTATCTAATGTGTAGATAACCATGTCACCATTTTGTATGATAGTGTTCCGAATTACAATTTGCATATATTGGTACTAAACTTACATTATATTATAAATTTGATAAGCATATGATATATTATAATTACTACTAACATATGGCAATCTGGCTTTAAATTAGATAAGCTAGGGGTTAACTGTAAGCTAGCCACTATATTTCCTGTTGCAGTGAGAAGCTGTATCTTTAACAACCACAGAAGTCCCCCTCACTTAAAAAGAGAGATGGGGGTGAGAAACCACCACTTTAAATGTGCAGCTATCTTTCCTCCACTTAGAATCATACAAAATAGATTCTTCCATACTTTTGAGATCATATGGGTAGAATCCTATCTTCCACTTAGTCATTTAGACTTGGTCATTTCATTTCATCTCAATAGGAGACTAAGTGAACATTTTAATTAAAAAGGAATACTTAAGATTTTGGCAATGATGCCCTTTATCTACTTCCCCACAGTCAGATGAGTTTGTGGATACCATTTTGTATGTGACTTTATATCCAGTATGAAGAAAGTTATAGGTGGTTTTGTGAGCCAGACTCAAGTTGGCTGAGGTTTTATGGCATGGAGGGTTCATTTGCGCTAAGTCTAGTTTCAATCATATATCAAGTTTCTTTATTTAATTTTTTTTGGGATGCATAACAGACTGTAAAAGCACCAAAATCAGCTCCTCTCGATTTAAATTTTGGAAATCTGTTCCCGAATTATTCCCAAGCATAATAAAAGAGAAGTCACTAACTAAACAAGGGTTCAGAATGTGATTTGAAGAGTCCAGGCACAGGAGGGTAAATCACAGAATACAGAAGTTTATTCCGTAGTGCACAGTGCGCTGGATGCGCGTCAACAGTCGAGTCGCCAAAACCCAGGCCGCTGGAACAAATACAGGCTGCTGCGCGGGGAAAATAAGCCTGGTAGTACAAAAACAGTGGCCACCGACTACCGTCATCTCTCACCTAAACAATCACCCCCTCGACAAGGGGCAGAGGAACTTATGGCTTAAGCACACATACTAATGCCGGGGAAGATGGAACCAGGTGTGTGTAATTGACAAAGACAAGACAAACGGACTGATGAATGGCGGAGAGGCCCAGTGGCTAGAAGGCCGGTGACGGGGGTTGCGAGCCTGGGAAAAGGAGCGGTTCGGGAGGGAGTTGTGACAGTACCCCCACCCGCTTGATCGCTGCTCCAGCGCGCACCGACCCCGGCCTCGGGGGCCGGCCAGAGGCCGCAGCAGGCGGGCCGATGCAGAAGAATCGAGGATATCCCTCGCTGGGACGCTTAGCACCGTTCCTCCGGACCATCCCACCCTACCACTCCACAGCGTGCGAGGGGCCCCCATCCGGCGCCTCGACCAGGCGATGGAGCGGCCCACAAGTGCGCCGGGGCCCTCGATGTCCAGGCGGCGGAGGACATCCCGACCTCAGGCTCCTGGAGCGGGCCAGCCACCACCCACCTGAGAAGCCACATGCAGCAGGGGTTATTACGGTGTCAGAGGGGAGTAACAACCTATGTAACCTCATTGGTTCTCTCTCAGGACCTTGGGCGGCCCCACAACCACGGGCTTCCAGCTTCCACATGGGGCAGGCGGAGGGGCGGGTTCCGGGTCGAGAGCCAGATCCGATCACCCCGGTACGAAGGCCGGGGCTCACCTGCGGTTCGGCGGTCAGCGTTGGCCTTCGTGACGGCGCACGGCACGTTGGAGGTGGACGTGGGCAGTGTCCCACGTCTCCTCCGCCTGCCGCCAAACAAGTCATCCACCGCAGGAGCCTCGGTCTGGCTCTGGTGCCACAGTGCCAGAACCAGTTGGTAACCTAAAATACATTGGAATGGCGTTAGGGTTAGTGAGGAGTGACGGACAGAGTTCTGGGCATTTTCGGCCCCATGGCAAGAACACCGACCACTCCCCGGCCGGTCCTGGCAGTAGGATCGAGGAACCTACCCACATCCTGATTTACCCGTTCCACCTGCCCATTAGACTGGGGTGGAAACAGAGGTCAGGCTGACTGAGACCCCCAGATGTTCCAGTTGAACACCTTCCAGACCTTTGATGTGAACTGGGGACCCAGGTCAGGACACTATATCCTCTGGTACACCCGTAGTGCCGGAAGAGGTGTGTAAACAGGGCCTCCGGGCTCGAGTTTGCAGGGCCGTGGGGAGGACCGGGCAGAGGAAGGAGGCGGCAGGCCTTGGAAAAAGCAGTCCACACGACCAGGATGGTGGTGTTACCTTAGGGGAAGATCGGTAAGGAAATCAATGCTCAGGTGAGACCATGGTCGTTGTGGAACTGGTAAAGGTTGAAACTAACCCGCTGGGAGGTGCCTAGGTGCCTTACTCTGGGTGCACACCGAGAGGAGGAGACATACACCCTCACGTCCTTAGCCAAGGTAGGCCACCAGGGTACTTTCGCCAAGTCAGGCAGAGCACTGTCGACCGATACCTTGGTACGAGGTGGGTGACGTGTGTGCCCTGTGAGATCAGACGTCACGGATAAGAGCAGGCACGTACTGCAGCCCAGCTGGACACTGAGGTGGAGATGGCTCTGTGCGTAATGCCTGCTCTATATCCACGTCCATTGCCCATACTACCGGCGCCACAATGTAGGAGGCTGGGAGTATGGGCGGGTGTTGTCTCTGGGCCTCTCCTCTGTGTCATACAGCCATGACAATGCGGTCTGCCTTCCGTTCTTCTTAACTACCGGGTAGTATGGTAGTACTGATAGTTTGAAATCAAACCGGGTGAAGAATAGGCCCACCCTGGCCTGGCGAGGATTCCACCCCCTCGCTGTCCGGACTGCACGCCAGGTTACGGTGGTCGTCCCAGACGAGGAAAGGGTGTTTCGCCCCTTCGAGCTAATGCCTCCCACATGGTCAGGGCTCGGACAACAGCGTCGTAGTTCTGCTCCGCCGGGCTGAGCTTCTTAGAAGAAGGCACAGGGGCGGAGCTTGGGAGGCGTGCCCGAGCGTAGACAGGACAGCGCTCTATCCCTACCTCGGACGCATCCACCTCCACTACGAACGGTAGTGATGGATCAGGGTGCGGCCAGTACAGAGGCTGAGATGAACAGATCCTCAGGTTACCGAAAGCCCTGTCAGCCTCAGCAGACCAGTGGAGCCGGATGGCCCACCTTCAACAGAGAGGTAATGGGGAGCTGCGACCTTGCCAAAGCCCCGGATAAACCTCCGATAGTAGTTGGTTTAAGCTCAGAGCGCACCTCCTTAACCGTGGTTGGAGTCGGCCAATCTACGCAAGCTGAAATGCAATCTCCCTCCATCTCCACACCTGAGGTGGTAATGCGGTATCCGAGGAAGGAGAGGGACTGCTGGAAAAACACTTTTCTGCCTTGGCATGAAGGTCATTTTCCAACAGTCGGGCAAGCACCCTGCGAACCAGGGACACATGCTCAGCCGCGCATCAGAATACACCAGAATGTAATCGATGAGACCACTAACGGTGACCAAGCATGTCCCGAAACACCTCGTTCACAAAGGACTGGAAGACGGATGGAGCATTCATCAAACCGTAGGGCATCACCAGGTATTCACAATGCCCCGTGGTTGTGCAGAATGCTGTCTTCCAATCATCTCCTCTCGAACACGCACCAGGTTGTACGCACTCCTGAGATCTAATTTGGTGAAGAAGCGCCCCATGCATTGACTCGATCACTGAAGGAATGAAGGGGAGAGGATAACTTAATCGTATCGTCTCCTTATTCAGTGGTCGATAATCAATGCAAGGGCGCAGACCGCCATCTTTCTTCTTCACAAAAAAAAGAAACTTGAGGCGGGTGAAGTAGAGGGACGTATATACCCTGGCACAGGGACTCGGTGACATATGTTTCCATAGCCTCCGTTTCAGCCTGTGACAGGGATACACATGACTCCTGGGAGGCACAGCGTCTACCCGGAGGTTTATCGTGCCAATCCCCGCCCGATGAGGTGAGAACTTGGTTGCCTGCGTTCTATAAAATGCGTGCGCCAAATCGAGGTATTCGGGGGGAATGCGCATGGTGGAGGTACTGTCTGGACTTTCCATCGTGGTTGGACCAATGGAAACACCTAGACACCTACCCTGACACTCTCGCGACCACCCCGTGAGAACCCTCTGCGGCCATGAGAAGGTGGGGTTGTGGAGTGCTAACCAAGGGATACCTAACACCACAGGAAAAGCAGGAGACTCAATACAAAAAAGTGACTTGCTCGCAATGAGTCTCGTGGGTAATCATGGTGACTGGTGCTTTAACTTCCCTATCAAACCCTGACCTAATGGTCGACTATCAAGTGCTCTGATGTGGAGTGGAATGGATAGGGGAACCAATGAAATGCCTAGACTGTGTGAGAATGCCCTGTCCATAAAGTTCCCAGCTGCGCCTGAATCGACCTTGACGCCATACATGGGGAACTACCATGTGATCAGGAAAGTAGATGGGTAGGGTACAGTGCGCAGCAGAGGACTCTGAACGAGTGTGGGTGTTCGATACCTGGGGTGATGCGAGAGAGTGCCATGCCTGCCGTTTCCAGACCCAAAAGAACGCTGACGGCGTTGTGCGGTGTAATGTCCCTTCGTGCCACCAGAGTGACACTGCCGCTGTCGGTCCTCCGCTCTTTCGGATCATCACTCCGACCCAGCTCCATCAGCTCGGATCCGAGTTGGGCGGGATGGAACGGGCAGACCTCCCCAGGACGTCCTTTTTGCCGCCAGCAGGTTGTCCAACGGAGTGGCCATGTCCACCAGGTGCGTGAAGGACAACATGGTGTCCCGGCAGGCTAGCTCCCTTTGGACATCCTCCTGCAGATGGCACCGGAAGTGTTCAATGAAGGGCCCGCTCGTTCCACCGGACCCAGCTGCTAGAGTCCGGAACTCCAAGGCAAAGTCTTGCGCAGTCCTCATCCCCTGCCTCAAGTGGACCAGCCGCTCGCCCGCCTCTGACCCGGGCGGGTGATCGAAGACAGTCCAAGGAGGCCGGAGCGAACTCCCCGTGAGTTGTCCAACGTGGCTCCTCCTTCGTTCCAGATCACGTTGGCCCACTCCAGAGCTTTCCCGAGAGGCAGGAGACGAGGCGCAGACACCCTCTCCCGCTCCGATGGGGCCGGGCTGATGCAGGAATAATTAAGCTCGAGTTGGAGGAGGAATCCCCTGGCAGAGAGACAGCTGTCCCGTCAAACTCCCGTGGTCGGGATATATGGATCCCTCTAGGTGCTGGAGTTGTTGGTGGCTGGATCCGGTCGCCCAGCTGGTCTTGACAGATCGTGGTCTCTACTCTCCAGGCGTTGGATGACCTGAAGAACCCGATCCATCGCTTCCCCCAAGCTGGCTCTGAGCATCGTTGAATGCTCCTGGACCCGTGTCACGACTCCTACATGCGCTCCTCCCCGCTGACTCGCGGGTGGGAGATTGTTTGAGAATGTGATTTGAAGGAGTCAGGCGCAGGAGGGTAAATCACAGAATACAGAGTTTATTCCGTAGTACACAGTTACGCAGAATAGGCAACAGTCCAGTGCTAAAAACAGCACACGGGGAAAATATACCTTGGCCCGAATACAAAGAACAGGTAGCTCCACCGAGCTACACTCATCTCACATGAAACAATCACCCACAAGGACAAGGGGGAAGAGGGAACACTGAAACACATTCTAATGAGGGGAATATGAACCAGGTGTGTGTAATTGACAAGACAAGACAAATGGAATGGATGAGATATGGAGGGGCAGTGGCTAGAAGGCCGGTGACTAAACCGCCGAAGCCTGGCCGAACAAGGAGGGGAGGCAGCTCAGAGGAAGACTTGACACAAGGTTTGAAATTATTACGTTTTAGTCCAATTTCACATCTATTTTGGGCTTCTTAAGGTGAATTTGCAGTCTGCTAATTATTTGCAATTATGTTCCGGCCCTGACCATTCGCCGAAAACACAAATATCTGCCTGCGGCTGAATCTAGTTGATGATCCCTGAGCTATATGGTCCATGTTCGATTGTGTCTCATTGATGATGCTATGTACAGTATCTGTGTCCACAGAGCCTGATAGCTCAGGGAAGAGATCCTCCAGAGTTGCTGCAGTGTGTCTGGGTCTGCATGTGTGTTCTACTGGCTGGGATCATAGGCCTGTATGTCCACTGTAAGTCTGAAGTTATAAAAGTTACAATTCACCAGCAGTTCTGTGATTATCTCGTTTAATGATAAACTTTGTTGTTGTTGTGACAGATGATGGGGTCTCTAAGAGCTTCTTAGCATATAAGACCAACTCATCTGCAGAGAGAGAGACCAGCTACAGACCAGCTACAACAACCTGACTAATGGAGAGACCAGCTACAGACCAGTTACAACACCCTGACTAAAGAGAGAGACCAGCTCACAGACTGAGTTAGAGATTCTTAACAGGAGGCTTACCCAATCTCAGTCAGTAACCTTACAATCATACATTATCATTAATCCCACACACTTTACAGTGTGTCTGTATTCTTTCATTAACTGTTTAGTTTGATAAGTTGAAGGAAATTAATGTTTTTGATCTTGAATAACAAACCTGTCCTGAAGGCTGGCAGAAGTTTGAATCCAGTTGGTACTTCCTGTCTACCAAGACTAAACACCTGGAACGAGAGCAGAGAGGACTGTCTGGAGAGAGGAGCAGACCTGGTGATCATAAACAGCGATAAGGAACAGGTGAGAAAGAAGGAGAGAGAGAGAGAGAGAGAGAGGTCAGCTTCACCTGGAATGTTTTCCAACAGTCTTGAATGACTTCCCACATATGCTGAGCACTTGTTGGCTACTTTTCCTTCACTCTGCGGTCCGACTCAACCCCAAACCATCTCAATTGGGTTGAGGTCGGGGAGATTGTGGAGGCCAGATCATTTTATGCAGCACTCCATCACTCTCCTTCTTGGTAAAATAGCCCTTACACAGCCTGGAGGTGTGTTGGTTCATTGTCCTGTTGATAAACAAATGATGGTCCCACTAAGCCCAAACAAGATGGGATGGCATATCGCTGCAGAATGCTGTGGTAGCCATGCTGGTTAAGTGTGCCTTGAATTCAAATAAATCACAGACAGTGTCACCAGAAAAGCACCCCACCACACCATTACACCTCCTCCTCCATGCTTTACGGTGGGAACAACACATGCGGATATCATCCGTTACCCACACCACGTCTCCACAAAGACACGGTGGTTGGAACTAAAAATCTCCAAATTGGACTCCAGACCAAAGGACACATTTCCACCTGTCTAATGTCCATTACTCATGTTTCTTGGCCCAAGCGGATCTCTTCTTCTTATTGGTGTACTTTAGCAGTGGTTTCTTTGCAGTAATTCGACCATGAAGGCTGATTCACACAGTCCCCTCTGAACAGTTGATGTTGAGATGTGTCTGTGACTTGAACTAGTGAAGCATAATTTGGGCTGGTAACTCTAATGAACTTATCCTCTACAGAAGAGGTAAATCTGGGTCTTCCTTTCCTGTGGCAGTCCTCATGAGAGCCAGTTTCATCGTAACGCTTGATGGGTTTTTGTGATTGCACTTGAAGAAACTTTCAAAGTTCTTGACATTTTCCGTATTTACTGACCATGGCTTAAAGTAATGATGGAGTGTCATTTCTCTTTGCTTATTTGAGCTGTGCTTGCCACAATATGGACTTTGTCTTTTACCAAATAGGGCTATATTTTTGTACACCTACCTTGTCACAACACAATTGACTGGCTCAAACACATTAAAAAGGAAATACATTCCACAAATTAGACTTTTAACAAGGCACAACCGTTAATTTAAATGCATTTCAGGTGACTACCTCATGAAGCTGTTTGAGAGAATGCCAAGAGTGTGCAAAGCTGTCATCAAGGCAAAGGGTGGCTATTTGAAGAATCTCAAATATAAAATATATTTTGATTTGTTTAACACTTTTGGTTACTACATGATTCCATATGTGTTATTTCATAGTTCTGATGTCTTCACTATTATTCTACAATGTAAAAAATAGCAAATTAAGAAAAAGAATTGAATGTGTAGGTGTTCTAAAACTTTTGGCTGGTAGTGTATATATATTTATGTTTCTCGACAACAGACATTTCTGTACAACCTCAAGAAGAGTCTGGATTGGTCTGACTGACTCTGTTCAGGAGGGGACCTGGAAATGGTGGACGGCAGACCACTCTCCACAGGGTGAAAGATGATAACTAATCGTCAATAAGACTCCATTCAACCTTTTTCTATACAGGTTACTGTCATTGATGATAGCAGTCAACAAAATTAACTTTCAGATGAAGCATTTCTGTATATTATTTAGGATTGTGATGTTCTAACTGTGATAGCTGATGGTTTTTAACCCTGTAGGTACTGGTATTAACCATGATATCTGATGGTTTTTAACCCTGCATTTACTGGTATTAACCATGATATCTGATGGTTTTTAACCCTGTAGGTACTGGAATTAACCATGATATCTGACTGTTTTAACCCTGTAGGTACTGGTATGTCAAACAGCCTGATAATTTTGGTCCTACTGGGAGGACTGTGCTGAGATACACAAAGATCAGAGTCCTCTAAAGGCATGGAATGACATGTCATGTGACAGCAAACTCAACTGGATTTGTGAAAAAGTGGTTTTAACATCAACATGACAACATACTGTAACATGTACAGTAGCTCTACAGTGCAAATAACTCTCTTCTCTCTCTCTCTCTCTCTCTCTCTCTCTCTCTCTCTCTCTCTCTCTCTCTCTCTCTCTCTCGCTCTGTCTCAAACCTACGAACACACTTATTATTTGTTTGTAGTAGCATATTAATAAAAGTCCTTCTTATTTCCTGTTTGTTGCTTATTGTGTACCAGTAGTTATGTTTCACACATCATCAGATACAACATGAAGTTAGTGCATTTGACTTTTGCACACTCTACATGCAGTGCATTTAATCAATTACAATTCAAATACATTCTTCTTACTTGCTACATATATTTACATGCTCCCATTTACGTCTGGTGCAACATTCTCAACTCCTACCAAACCACCATTACATACACTGTATAGGAGTGTAGTAGAGATATCAAAAGGGTATCAAAGGATGTTACTTAATCATCTATGACAGTCAGTCTTTGTTTGTCAAGTTACATATAAGCACAATATCAAATGCTCATATTTGACTGTTGTTCCCCTATATGGGTCCCAAAAGAGGGAAGTGCAATGGTTCAACCAGCTGTCACTCAAAACTTCTCCACCAATCAGGTTCATCAAGTGAGAGGAGAGCCCTGGTGGTTTCTGTTGTCATCTCATCCTCACTGGTTAAGCCTACCCACCCTCAATATCCACTTGGAGCAGTTTGTAGTGTCACATCTATTGTATGGACATTATAATGACCCATGTTTGTAGTCCTGGACCTCCTGAACATGTTGATGTATATTTGGGCGAAAAACAGAGGGTCCAAATCAGCAGAAATGTGAAAGGAAGGGGGAATTCTGGAAACTCCCTGAATTATCTTGGGGCTGTTACATATGATATTTAATATATGTTAACAGCTAGACTTTGTTCTCCACTTCCCTCTATTATCTATATCTTCCTGGTATGATAGTGTCCTGTCCATCACCACAAATAGCAAGTCCCATTCCTGGGCAGGAGGACTGTGTTGAGATATACTCTGGACAAGATGACCATGTAGAGACATGGAATGATTTATATTGTGCCACAGAAAATGGTTTAACAATAAGCACTGTAACAATCTCTCACACACACACACATGCACACAAGTACGTACACACAGTATGCAAACTTGTTCTATTTTTTTGTATTAGCATAGCCACAACTACCCGTGTCATTTTGTTGATACTTCCCTAGAGTTAACACCTACAGCAGTCACACAGACAGAGAAACACAGATGACTCAGAGACAGAGATATCACTGGAAGCAGAGACTTAACGTATAGTAGACCTACATAGAAAGAAAGACCCAGGCATTGTTAAATATGTCAAAGTTAATCTATGGCGATCCAGATATGAACAAGAAGGTCAAGTTTGACAGAGATGAGATGGAGGAGAGGATTGTGGATATCTACATCAATGCAGACACCCTGAGAGACGGTGAGACCAGCACCAAGAGAGAAGTGACAGCAGACACTGCTCCTAATAATGGACCAGGAGACCAGTACTCAGGTAACACACACACACACAGACACACAGCAGGACTCTTAGCCTGATAGCTCAAAGAACAGACCCTTCCTACAGATGTAGAATCTCACTCTATTGATGCTGTGTGCGCGCAGTGGTCTAAGGCACTGCATCGCAGTGCTAGCTGTGCCACTAGAGATCCTGGTTCGAATCCAGGCTCTGTCGCACCGGCCGCGACCGGAGACTCATGGGCGGCGCACAATTGGCCTCGCGTTGTCCAGGGTAGGGGAGGAATGGCCGGCAGGGATGTAGCTCAGTTGATAGAGCATGGCGTTTGCAACGCCAGGGTTGTGGGTTCGATTCCCACGGGGACCAGTATGAAAAAAATATATATATATTTACAAAAAAATATATATGTATTCACTAACTGTAAGTCGCTCTGGATAAGAGCGTCGCTAAATGACTAAAATGTAAATGTAAATGTAATAGGTTTGGGTTAGTTATCTGTGTTCTAATACAGTCTAGGTAGATGGGTTTGGGTTAGTTATCTGTGTTCTAATACAGTCTAGGTAGATGGGTTTGGGTTGGTTATCTGTGTTCGAATACAGTCTAGGTAGATAGGTTTGGGTTAGTTATCTGTGTACAAATACAGTCTTGGTAGATGGGTTTGGTTAGTTATCTGGGCACATACAGCAGTGTTTCCTTCAAACCACAAACACTAAAGTACACACAATAGAATATACTACCACATCTTAATTTTCCATTTAAATATTTTGTAAAATATTGTAAATTTGATCAAATGTGGAATGATACCAGTCATCAGTCAATCATCAGGTGACTTCTGACTACTGTTTATCTCTTTCCCACTAACAGGTATATATTTTATATACATTTTTTGGTGATATTTTTCCCCCTCAGAACCCACCAGTAAAGTTTGAGGCCCTCTTGAAGGTGTGACACAGTCATCATCAGGCTGAATTTGGTGCAAACCACAACACAAACAACCTGACAAAGATAAATGTCATTCAGTTTCCCCAGATGTAAATATGCAGGTGTCATCATTACTGTATAAGATATTCATTGTATTTTCCATCTCTTAGATATATTGTGTTTTGTATTTGTGTCAAGCAACAGTTAATGTCAAAACACAAGTTTAGTCAGTAGGTTGTTATGACGGTTCACTGCCATCCTATGGCCTCTGTTGTCTCTGCTAGTCAACATGATGGCTGCTGAAAGCTTCTTGGTAACTGAGTCACTCCCCACTCTCTTCCAACCCCACTCATGAAGTTGGCCACGTTCCAGGATGGCTACATTGATGTCGCCTGCCAGATGTCACAACTCCTCGATAGATGTTTAACATTTCAGCTAACCAAATCATATGGTATAGCAATCTAATGCCCAACAGCACAGTCGATGACTTGGCCAGCAGCCATGGGTCAATGGCTGTCTTCAATGTAGTCGGCCTGGAATGAGACCATCCTCGGTGTGGTTGACAGATTGAGCAGTACTGAGCTCTGACCTCCCAGACACAGGAAACTACTAACCCTGCTCCTGCTCTCCCTCCCTCCCGTCTCCCTCTGACCTCACAGACACAGGAAACTACTAACCCTGCTACTGCCCTCCCTCCCTCCCGTCTCCCTCTGACCTCACAGACACAGGAAACTACTAACCCTGCTACTGCCCTCCCTCCCTCCCATCTCCCTCTGACAGTTTCCTCTTCTCTTATCACTCTGGTTACGATTTAACTCTTTGGCCTCAAGTTCATTTCAAAGCCATAACTAAGTTTAATTTCTTTGTACATGTCACGCCCTGACTCTGGGGACTCCTATTTGTTGATTCAGGGTGTGTATATTCTATGTTGTGGTGTTCTATGTTATAGGTTCTATTATGTGTAGATCTATGTTGGCCGGGTTGGTTCCCAATCAGAGGCAGCTGTAGCTCGTTGTCTCTGATTGGGGACCATACTTAGGCAGCCTATTGGCACTAGTGGGTTGTGGGATCTTGTTCCGTGTTAAGGTATGTTGTGTTGCGCTGCCTTGGACTTCACGTATCATTTGTTTATTGTTTTGTCGTTGTGTTTATTCGTTAATAAACATGTGCATATCACGCTGCGCCTTGGTCCGGCCCCGTTCGTCAACGATCGTGACAGTACAACTATGTTGAATAATGGGTGAATATTGGCCGTGTTAGCTCACAATCTCACTCAGATGTGATGATTAAAGCTTCAGGTTACCTTTGTCAAGATTTTGAATCTTTCTTTAAATCTGAATATCTTTGTAGTTCATTCTAATTATAACCTGAGAACAAACTCATTTTCTTGTGAGATAAAATTAATCTCTGTATAATTGATGTACAGGTAGTGGATATATAGGACATGGGATGTAATAATGTTCAATGTTTTTATTTATTCAACAAAAGATGGAGAGCACATGCTTAAAAATATAATGAAATTACAAATTACCATTACATTCAATTTCACCTCATTACCGTACAAAATACATATTTTTAAAATAATCGTCATCTTAATCTGAGGAAGTAAAGCGTATTTAACCATTTAACAGGATCGTTACACCTGAGAGCTGAGAAAGATACATTTGTTTCAGATTACTTCTCATTGTACATTGGTGGGGGGAATGATCAGTAATATACAGAACATAATTAAAGAACAGTATGTAACCTGTATCGGTCTGTTCTGCTGATGGTAAAAAATATATATACATTTTACCACCAATTTGCAGTTCAGCTCTTACGAACTCTATTGCTCACAATATCACATCCTGTCAAATGGAGAAGCACTCACCTGCACTCTGTACTAGTAACTATTGATGCAGGAGCTCTTCAATCAAACTCTTCTTACAGTGTATCAGTTCTCTCTGTCATCCCAATCATGCTTTTTTTATAGCTGTGATAATGACGATCCATCCCATACAGTGACGTTGAGGTTCGACTGAAAGAGAACCTTAAAGTTACTTTCTCTTTCCATTTGGATAAATCTTTAACTTCACGTTCTTCATTACAATGTAACATATTTATGTGATAGAGAGGTATAGTCATACTAGACACAATGTAGCTCCGATTCTTATTATATTTGGTTACATGTAGCCAGAGGGGGGAATTGTCAGAGGTTACCAGGGTAACTGCATTGGCAGGGAGCGTTAGTAGTCTCTAAGCTTTGTCTGCCAATCATGTTTTTAGCTGGTGAGATTCTGACCTCTTGTGCCCACAGTGCACCATGTCAAGACGATGATTTAGACAGAATCCCAATTACTCTTAAACAGCTTCATATTGTCGTTTCCTTTACTTTGTTATGTCAGAGTGCGACCGGATGTTTTCCCCATAGAGATGCATTACATTCTATTTAATTCTATGGGTTTCTCATCATATTGCTTTCATATGGCAAGGTCTTTCAGATCTGTGGTGGTTACAAAGGAAAGAAGGCAAGGACAGGAGACAAGGAGAGGAAGGAAGCAGATTGAGACTATTGGGACGTGACCTTATGGGTGTTTGGTATCACAGCTGCTGACTGTGTTGTGTTTATGGGTGTTTGGTATCACAGCTGCTGACTGTGTTGTGTTTTATGCTGGAGTGCAGCAGCTGTAGAGGTAGCACTTAATCCAACATCTATATCTGTAAAGTGATGTCTGTTTGCACACATCAATACAGGTCACATTCTAACACACACACACACACACTGGACACACTCTTTTTGTCTCCATAACACAGTAATATGTCAAATGAATAAACCTTCAGTGTTTGTTCAGGAGAAAGTTTCCATTGATAAAGACTGATGGATTGCTGTCGTTCAGAATGTCAACACGTTGGACACACCCAAACACACATGTACACTCAGTGGATGTTAACAGTTGGCCCTGTGGGTGACTGGGTCCAAACAGCGGGAGGCTAAGAGAAGGAGGATACATTGGCACACACACAATCACAGATTTCTAAAGATTCTAAAGTGGGGGTCAATGTTCTCTGAAGAACGCTGGAGAACAGAATGTTGGATGTCTGCATTCCAGCAACGTTCAGCAAACATTCTGATGTGTTTGGATAAAATGGTTCCATTGTTGTACATCTGATCTGTGTCACTAACGTTGTCACTGATGTTGTATTATACCAAGTCAATCAGTATTACTAATGTTGTATCATCTAGCAAAGGTGAAACACATTGATGCTGCTTCCTGGGTTGAGAATTGAGGTCCTGTTTGGCGTAGATGATAACAGTGTGGCCCTAGCACTGTAAGGGTGGTGCGTTCGATTCCCGCTGGAGTCACATACCCTATACTCAAAATGTATGCACCCACTCTACTGTAAATCGCTTTGGATTAAAGAGGTTGCTAATATTGTTACATGTTAACAGACTTCTGTTAAAATCCCAAACCCTGTCCCAGCAGGAGGCCTTTTGCCTTTTGGTAGGCCGTCATTGTAAATAAGATACATTCAAATTAAAGGTAATCATGAAAAAACAATGTATTTTGGAGATGGTTTTCACCTACGGTACCAATCCTGATTCAACTGTTGTGTGTAGAGTACAGTATGTATCAATACTGTATATCACCTTGTTGGAAGACACTTTTACCTTTCATGTGGTACTATGAGAAAAGGTACCGTATGATGTTGTGTTGTCAAGGCTACAGCCATGATTCTCCACTCTGTTCCTGATGTTGTGTTGTCAAGGCTACAGCCATGATTCTCCAATCTGTTCCTGATGTTTTGTTGTCAAGGCTACGGCCATGATTCTCCAATCTGTTCCTGATGTTGTGTTGTCAAGGCTACGGCCATGATTCTCCACTCTGTTCCTGATGTTGTGTTGTCAAGGCTACGGCCATGATTCTCCACTCTGTTCCTGATGTTGTGTTGTCAAGGCTACAGCCATGATTCTCCACTCTGTTCCTGATGTTGTGTTGTCAAGGCTAGAGCCATGATTCTCCACTCTGTTCCTGATGTTGTGTTGTCAAGGCTACAGCCATGATTCTCCACTCTGTTCCTGTAACTGGTAGTCTATTTGTAATTTTTTTTGTACCTTTATTTATACAGATAATTCTTGTTGGGAGATCTTTTACATTTACATTTACGTCATTTAGCAGACGCTCTTATCCAGAGCGACTTACAAATTGGTGCATTCACCTTATAGCCTGTGGGATAACCACTTTACAATATGTTTTTGGTGTGTGGCGGGGGGGTAAGGGGGTAGAAGGATTACTTTATCCTATCCCAGGTATTCCTTAAAGAGGTGGGGTTTCAAGTTTTACAAGAGAGACCTGTCGTACCTTGTTCCAGTACTGTGTTGTTCCAAGATCTTTACATGGCAGTTAGTCTGTTTGTTTATATATTGTTCCAGGACTGTGGAAGTATGTTCTGAATGTTTGACTCATGCAGGGCTGGTTCCATGACAAATACAAAAAAGACAAAGTAATTAAAACAAGGTGGAGATACCTCCATACCAAAACATACAGATTGTGTGAAGTGTACAGAAGCTATGACCAACCCTCATTCACACATTCACACGTTCATTATCTCTTCTGTCATCCATCTCTCTCCCTCTCCCTCCCTCTTTACAACTCTCTGTCATTCACTTCTTCCTTTCTCTTGTTCTTCTAAGACTGTGATGATATTATTTTTCCTATCAGGTCTCTCTCCGTTTCTCCACCTTTACTCTCTCTCTCTCCCTCTCTCTCTCTCTCTCTCTGTCTCTCTCTCTCTGTCTGTCTCTGTGTCTCTCGCTCTCTCTCTGTCTTTTAAATGTTATTGTCCTTTCTGGACATCTGTAGCATCCTGTTACTGTACTTTCTATACAATTGGAATGATTAATTCTAATTCTACATTACCTTCGACTTCCTACGGTGAGAGAGAGAGGCTGAAGTAGGTGGGCGATGTTAAGGCTAGAGTTAATTATTTCAGATATTTTGTGTTAAATTGTAGGATTTTATCACTATGATGGAAATAATTAGACTACTGTATGATGAGGGGGCTGTCCTGGTAAAATGTTGGGAGGAGCTAGGATAACAAAAGGTGTTTTTGGTTCATAATTACTACTCCCTAATCTCTCTCTTTCTCTCTCTCTCTCTCTCTCTTTCCTCCCTCCCTCCCTCCCTCCCTCCCTCCCTCCCAGGTTAATTGGCAACACCCAGTCGTCAGTGTTGTGTTTTGTCATCGACACCACAGGCAGTATGAGTGATGACATCACTGAGGCTAAGCGAGTCCTTCTCCATCATGGACAGTAAGAGAGGAACCCAGCAGGAACCTTCATCATACATCCTGGTCCCCTTCAACGACCCAGGTGGGTGTTAGCCTGGTCCCAGATCTGTTAGTGCTGTCCCACTCCAACATTATTGTCACATCACATGCCAAGTGCCTGCCCTGAAACTGGGAGCAGAATGACTGTTTTAACACAAACTGATTTTATTTTTACTTGTGTGGAATAACAATACATTTTCACGTTCGATCAAGTCTTACACAATTAGCTATTTGTGGTGTGTGTGTGTGTGTGTGTGTGTGTGTGTGTGTTTGTGTGTGTGTGTGGGTGTGTGTGCGCGCGCGCGTGTGCGTGCGTGCGCGTGTGTGTGTGTGTGCGCGTGTATGTACAGGTGATGTCATGAAAAGTTACTTTCACAGTGCCAATATGAAGGGTGTATTTGAACGGCTGCATTTTAAATGTGGTTGCCTGTTTTTGCAACTCTGCCAGAGCTGGTTAGTTAGCCAGTGGACTGAAAATGTTATTTCCCATAGAGTTCCAGTACTTGATCCCAGTGTGGTCTGACTCTCTGGTGTGTGTGTTGTAATTCCCAGATGGCCCTCATGGCGGCGCCACCCTCCTCTGAGATCTTTGTGTTCACCGATGCTCCTGCTAAAGACACTGCAATAAAGAGCACATGCACCATGCACATACAAACCAGTGGAGGCTGGTGGGAGGAGCAATAGGAGGACAGGCTTGTTGTAATGGATGGAATGGAATTAATGGAACGGTATCAAACACATCAAATATATTGAAACCACGTTTCACTCCGTTCCATGAATTCCATTCCAGCCATTACAATGAACCAATCCTCCTATAGCTCATCCCACCAGCCTCCACTGACTGTAACCACCCTCATAGAGATCACCAAGTCTGTGGTTACCAGGGCTTTCACTACTGTTTATATTTCTCTCTTTCATTTCTCTCTCTCTTTCTTTCTCTTTCTATCTCTCTCTTTCTCTTTCTCTATTTGTCTCTTTCTATCTCTCTCTCTCTTTCTCTGTTTGACTCTCTCTTTCTCTGTGTCTCTCTCTCTCTATCTCTCTCTATCTCTCTATCTCTCTCTCTCTCGCTCTCTCTCTCTCTCTCTCTCTCGCTCTTCTATCTCTCTCTTTCACTCTCATCTCTCTCTCTCTCTCTGACACTCTCCTCTCTCTCTATTCTGTCATCAACTTGTCTCTACCTCTACTCTCCTCTCTCTACCTCTCCTCTCCTCTCTCTACCTCTCCTCTCCTCTCTCTACCTCTCCTCTCTCTACCTTTCCTCTCCTCTCTCTACCTTTACTCTCCTCTCTCTACCTCTCCTCTCCTCTCTCTACCTCTCCTCTCTCTACCTCTCCTCTCCTCTCTCTACCTCTCCTTTCCTCTCTCTCCCTCTCCTCCCTCCCCTCTCCTCTCCTTTCCTCATGTTGACTGATAACCTACGCTCCAGACGTCGTTGTCGTAGGCTTTCCCCTGTCAGGGCGGAGCCTCCAACTGGATGGCCAAATCAGACGCTCAGCTCTCGAGGTCCAGGCCTCTGGAGGTCAACCAATCAATCAATGTTATTCATAAAGCAGTTGTCCCAAAGTGCTTAACAGCTTCTTGTAGAATTCTTAGAACATGCTGTACTCCCTTCCTCCAGGTCAGGCCATTGAGGTCACCAAGGAGGATCTGCCCTGGGCCACCAGCATCATGGAGGACTTCTCCGCTGCAGCACAGGAATGGTACTGTCTTAACTTACATAGGCTATAGACAATGTCCTCCAGCTCAGTTTTCAGCCAGTCAATCTTATTCACTGGAAAAGCAATAGAACTGTACACCCTAACAGGGCAACGGGACCCTAGACACTTCTATGGCGGTGGGCCTCAGGGCCGAGAACGTGACCCGGGTGGCCTACAGTGCCACCTGCTGTTCAAAGAAGGCAGAGCTGGTGGTAGTGGACAGGGCAGGCAACGTGGGTGTGTGTCTGGGCTCAGTGAAGGACTCTATGGGGGTGGTTGTGAGCTCTACAGCACAGGGCCCGGTTTCCCAAAAGCATGTTAAGGCTAAGTCCATCGTTACAACCATAGGATCCTATTATTCTAAGTTTAATTTAGCCTTAATAAGCTTTCGGGAAACCGGGCCCAGGTCTCTGTCATCAACACTACAGCTGTACCTGTAGTTAGTACTACATCCACCCAGGACTCTGTCACCAACACTACATCTGTACCTGTAGTTAGTACTACATCCACCCAGGTCTCTGTCACCAACACTACATCTGTACCTGTAGTTAGTACTACATCCACCCAGGTCTCTGTCACCAACACTACAGCTGTACCTGTAGTTAGTACTACATCCACCCAGGTCTCTGTCACCAACACTACATCTGTACCTGTAGTTAGTACTACATCCACCCAGGTCTCTGTCATCAACACTACAGCTGTACCTGTAGTTAGTACTACATCCACCCAGGACTCTGTCACCAACACTACATCTGTACCTGTAGTTAGTACTACATCCACCCAGGTCTCCGTCACCAACACTACATCTGTACCTGTAGTTAGTACTACATCCACCCAGGTCTCCGTCACCAACACTACATCTGTACCTGTAGTTAGTACTACATCCACCCAGGTCTCCGTCACCAACACTACATCTGTACCTGTAGTTAGTACTACATCCACCCAGGTCTCCGTCACCAACACTACATCTGTACCTGTAGTTAGTACTACATCCACCCAGGTCTCCGTCACCAACACTACATCTGTACCTGTAGTTAGTACTACATCCACCCAGGTCTCCGTCACCAACACTACAGCTGTACCTGTAGTTAGTACTACATCCACCCAGGTCTCCGTCACCAACACTACATCTGTACCTGTAGTTAGTACTACATCCACCCAGGTCTCCGTCACCAACACTACATCTGTACCTGTAGTTAGTACTACGTCCACCCAGGTCTCTGTCACCAACACTACAGCTGTACCTGTAGCTAGTATTACGTCCACCTTTGGCTCTGTCCCTGAATCTAAGGTTTCTGTGTGATGCTTTCTCTCCTATGGAATAGAGTAGAGCTATAGAGATGTATAATAGTTCATGTAGGTAGATGTCATGTGGAACAGTGGAATCATCCCCAGCCAGCTCTCTATGTCTCGCTCAGTCTCAGTCTCTCTCTCTCAGTCTCTCTCTCTCAGTCTCTCTCTCTCAGTCTCTCTCTCTCAGTCTCTCTCTCTCTCTCTCTCTCTCTCTCTCTCTCTCTCTCTCTCTCTCTCTCTCTCTCTCTCTCTCTCTCTCTCTCTCTCTCTCTCTCTCTCTCTCTCTCTCTCTCTCTCTCTCGTAGTTACTATGTTGATGGTTGGATACAGTGCTGAATGGTGAAGTGATGTTTCCACCTAGTGCAGGGTTCTTCAATTCCGGTCCTGGAGGGCCGAAACACTTCTGTTTTTTATTTCTGCACCTGGTAGTAATTGTACTCACCTGGTGTCCCAGGTCTGAATTAGCCCCTGATTAGAAGGAGAGGATGAAAAACAGAGGTGTTTCGACCCTCCAGGACCGGAATTGAAGAACCCTGACCTAGTGGTTAAAGAGTCTCAGTGGTCTAAGGCACTCTATCGCAGTGCTAGCTGTGCCACTAGAGATCCTGGTTCGAATCCAGGCTCTGTCGTAGCCGGCCGCGACCAGGAGACCCATGGGGCGGCGTACAATTGGCCCAGCTTCGTCCAGGGTAGGGGAGGGAATGGCCGGCAGGGATGTAGCTCAGTTGGTAGAGCATGGCGTTTGCAACGCCAGGGTTGTGCGTTCGATTCCCACAGGGGGCCATTATAAAAAAATCAATAAAGAATAATGTATGTAAGCACTCACTAACTGTAAGTCGCTCTGGATAAGAGCGTCTGCTAAATGACTAAAATGTAAATGTAAGAGAGAGATTAACTCACCATAGAGGTGAAATAGTGGTATTACAGACTTGCCTATGGACTCTTTCTCAATTCATCCTTCCTCAATTCCTCCTCTCTCCTTGCTTCCTTCTCAAAACGCATTGGATAATATGGTCCAAGAGGAGGGACCTTGGACATTCTCCTCTAATAGGGTTGAGAAGGAGGAGAGGAATCGATGAAAGACTAATTTAGATAGAGCCTTAGTGTCAGACAGAGCCATAGAGCAGTGTTTCCCAAACTCGGTCCTGGGACCCACCCTGTGTCCACGTTTAGTTTCTTGCCCTAGCACTACACAGCTGATTCAAATAATCAAACTGGATGATGAGTTGGTTATTTGAATCAGCTGTGTAGTGCTAGCGCAAAAAACAAAATGTGCATCCAATAGTGTATGGACCTCACTTTGTGCATGGGGAAGTTGTCATACTGAAACAGGAAAGGGCCATCCCCAAACTGTTGCCACAAATTTGGACGTACAGAATCGTTTACAATGTCATTGTATGTTGTAGCATTAAGATTTCCCTTCACCAAAAAAAACTGCCCCAGACCCTTATTCCTACTCCACCAAACTTTACAGTTGGCACTATGCATTGGGGCAGGTAGCATTCTCCTGGCATCCGCCAAACCCAGATTCATCCGTCGGACTGCCAGATGGTGAAGCATGATTCATCACTCCAGAGAATGTGTTTCCAATGCTCCGTAGTCCAATGGCGGCGAGCTTTACACCACTCCAGCCTATGCTTAACATTGACCATAGAGATCTTAGGCTTGTGTGCGGCTGCTCGGCCATGGAAACCCATTTCATTAAGCTCCAGACAAACAGTTATTGTGCTGATGTTGCTTCTAGAGGCAGTTTGGAACTCGGTAGTGAGTGTTGCAACTGAGGACAGACGATTTTTACGCGCTATGCGATTCGGCACTCGGCGGTCCTGTGAGCTTGCATGGCCTACCACTTCACGGCTGAGCCGTTGTTGCTCCTAGACGTTTCCACTTCACAATAACAGCACTTACAGTTGACCGGGGCAGCTCTAGCAGGGCAGACATTTCACAAACTGACTTGTTGGAAAGGTGGCATCTTATGACGGTGCCACGTTAAAGGTCACTGAGCTCTTGAGTAAGGCCATTCGACTGCCAATGTTTGTCTATGGAGATTGCATGGCGGTGTGTTCGATTTTATACACCTGCCAGCAACGGGTGTGGCTGAAATATCAACATCCACTAATTTGAAGGGGTGTCCACATACTTTTGTATTAATAGTGTACGTTTAAAACAGATGTGCACGATGGGAAACAAACATGTTTCCATTCGAAGCTAAAGTGGGGGGAGTCACGTGGTGGCCAGTGATGTGTTGATTTGACAGTTTCTCATCTGTTAAAACGGTGTCACTTACGGTAAGGGACAGGAACATACACAGGGCAGAGGTAACGATATCACAAGAACCTGGGGAGACTTAACACAGACCTGTTAGACAGAAAACACAGTACGTTGTTGGAGATATCTGAGGCCATCGATGCTGAGCCAGATATGACCAAAAGGTTTGACAGAGGTGAGATGGAGGAGAGGATTGTGGATATCTATGTCAGTGCAGACACCCTGAGAGACGGTGAGAGCCGCACCAAGAGAGAAGAGACAGCAGACACTGCTCCTAATAATGGACCAGGAGACCAGTCCTCAGGAAACAGCCACACAGTCTCTCTCACATGCACACACACACAGAAATGTCCATGCACACACATGCACACACAAGACAAAACACGTGCTCGCGCACACATGCACACATTGTTGTTGCAGATAACAAGGCCTCAAAGAACTCAACTGCAGAGAGAGACCAGCTACAGACAAGATACATGTGGTTTAACATCACCATGACAACATAATGTAACACATAAAGCAGCCATCAGTGCACACAACTTCCTCCTTCATTCTCACACACGCCCCACTGTAGGTACTAGATTCAGTCTGCAGCGCAGAAGATCAGCGCTATAGTGGAATTCAAATTCAAAGGCAATGTTCCCACCTTTGCGGAGACTGCATTCACGGTAAACTCTGCATATGTCAGCTCAATTGAAAATTAACTTTACATTTCAATAGCGCTATAGCGCAGATCTTCTCCTCTACGGATTGAATCTAGGTCTCAGTGTCAGAGTGAGCCACAGCAGAGGAAGAAGAAAATGAACACATGAACACACACACACACACACACACACACACACATACATACACACACACTCAACCCAAATTAATAAACAAACAACACAGCATCAGAAAAGAGGAAGAAATGAAGCACGGAACAGAATGATCAAAGATGAAGAGGACGTTACAACAAACTGTCTGTCTACAAGCCTTCATCACAAATGACACCCATTTCCCTTTGTAGTGCACTATATAGAGAATAGGATGCCATTTTGGATGCAACCCAAGTCACCTTCTTATTGGTGGATGGAGCCTTGAAGCATCCTGCCACCATCTGTGCCACAGACAGAGAACAGAGAGGGAGCGGGTGGAGACACATCAGATCAACTATTTATTCATATCGCCAAGATTTGCATTATTCATTCTTTAATAAATAGTTAATCATATTTCTACATGTTGTTTCCTTTCTGAACTACATTTTGCAATAGCTTCCCACTGGGCAAAAACTGGTTGAATCAAAGTTGTTTCCACGTGATTTCAAACCAAAAAATTTGAATCAACGTGGAAATCTGATTGGATTTGCAAAACGTTATCAACGTATGGGCATTTCATATTTTTTTCACCCACCTTTTAACCTAAATCCAATGACATGGTGACATTTGTTGTTGATATCACATCGAATTCATGGTTAGTTGACAACTCAACCAAATGTAAATCAAAACTAGACATTGAACTGATGTGTGAGCCGAGTGGTTCAGTGGTAGTTTAACTAAATTAAAATCTTTGTAGTGTTTTCAGTAGTTAATTAATTGTTTGCCATGTAGTGATGTAGCTAACTACTGGAACTACACACCTTTTCTTTGCAAAAATAAAATACGGGTGAAGTAGATAAAAATGTAATTTATTTATGAGCATCAGACCTGCCTTATTCTCACTTGAAACAGTTGTTGTGTTCAATAGGCTATAGTGCCCTCAGAAAGTATTAATAGCTCTTTACTTAGTCCACATTTTGTTGTGCTTCAACCTGAATTCTAAATAGATTCAATAGATTTTTCTCTCTCACTCATCTACACACAAAAACCCATAATGACAAAGTGAAACATGTTTTTTGTCATTTTTGCAAATTGATTGAAGATGAAATACAGAAAAGTCTAATTTACATAAGTATTCACAGCCCTGAGTCAATACTTTGTAGAAGCACCTTTGCCAGCGATTTGCCAGCGATTGCATCATAATGTTTCTGCCATCGTCTCTTATAACCAAAGAGAGCTTCTGGATATCAGGACAGCGATTACTCACCTCGCGTTGGACAAACACTTTTTCTTCAACGAGGCGTTCGCGAAGGATATTCTACAGACTCCCGACAAGGCCCAGATCCCCGTCATTCGCGTGAGGAAGAGACGGAGATATCGTGGGCGCAGATCCGGGTGCCTTGTAAGGATACGACGGCGAACGAGTAAACTGCCTCTCCCATCAATCCTATTAGCCAACGTTCAAGCTTTGGAGAATAAAATGGACGATTTAAGATTACGGTTATCCTACCAACGGGACATTAAAAACTATAATATCTTATGTTTCACGGAGTCGTGGCTGAACGACGACAATGATAACATTCAGCTAGCAGGCTATACGCTACATCGGCAGGACAGAACGGCAGACTCGGGTAAGACGAGGGGTGGCGGTCTCTGTATATTTGTAAACAACAGCTGGTGCACAAAATCAAATACTAAGGAAGTCTCAAGGTTTTGCTCGCCTGAGGTAGAGTATCTTATGATAAGCTGTAGACCACACTATTTACCAAGAGAGTTTTCATCTATATTTTTCATAGCTGTCTATTTACCACCACAAACCAATGCTGGCATTAAGATTGCACTGAATGAGTTGTACAAGGCCATTAATCAACAGGAAAACGCTCATCCAGATGCAGCGCTCCTAGTAGCAGGGGACTTTAATGCAGGGAAACTTAAATCCGTTCTACCTAATTTCTACCAGCATGTTAAATGTGCAACCAGAGGGGAAAAAACTCTAGACCACCTTTACTCCACACACAGAGACGCATACAAAGCTCTCCCTCGCCCTCCATTTGGCAAATCTGACCATAACTCTATCCTCCTGATTCCTGCTTATAAGCAAAAACTGAAGCAGGAAGCACCAGTGATTCGGCTAATAAAAAAGTGGTCAGATGACGCAGATGCTAAGCTACAGGACTGTTTTGCTAGCACAGACTGGAACATGTTCCGGGATTCTTCAGACAGCATTGAGGAGTACACCACATCAGTCACTGGCTTCATCAATAAGTGCATCGATGATGTCGTCCCCACAGTGACCGTACGTACATACCCCAACCAGAAGCCATGGATTACAGGAAACATCCGCACTGAGCTAAAGGGTAGAGCTGCCGCTTTCAAGGAACGGGACTCTAACCCGGACGCTTATAAGAAATCCCGCTATGACCTCCGACGAACCATCAAACAGGCAAAGAGTCAATACAGGTCTAAGATTGAATCATACTACACTGGCTCTGACGCTCGTCGGATGTGGCAGGGCTTGAAAACTATTACAGACTACAAAGGGAAGCACAGCCGCGAGCTGCCCAGTGACACAAGCCTACCAGACGAGCTAAACCACTTCTATGCTCGCTCGAGGCAAAGCAACACTGAAGCATGCATGAGAGCACCAGCTGTTCCGGACGACTATGTGATCACGCTCTCCGTAGCCGATGTGAGTAAGACTTTTAAGCAGGTCAACATTCACAAGGCCGCAGGGCCAGACGGATTACCAGGACGTGTACTCCGAGCATGTGCTGACCAACTGGCAAGTGTCTTCACTGACATTTTCAACATGTCCCTGACTGAGTCTGTAATACCAACATGTTTCAAGCAGACCACCATAGTCCCCGTGCCCAAGAACTCTAAGATAACCTGCCTAAATGACTACCGACCCGTGGCACTGACGTCTGTAGCCATGAAGTGCTTTGAAAGACTGGTCATGGCTCACATCAACAGCATAATCCCAGAAACCCTAGACCCACTCCAATTTGCATACCGCCCCAACAGATCCACAGATGATGCAATCTCTATCGCACTCCACACTGCCCTTTCCCACCTGGACAAGAGGAACACCTACGTGAGAATGCTATTCATTGACTACAGCTCAGCATTCAACACCATAGTGCCCTCAAAGCTCATCACTAAGCTAAGGATCCTGGGACTAAACACCTCCCTCTGCAACTGGATCCTGGACTTCCTGACGGGCCGCCCCCAGGTGGTAAGGGTAGGTAACAACACATCTGCCACACTGATCCTCAACACGGGGCCCCTCAGGGGTGCGTGCTCAGTCCCCCTCCTGTACTCTCTGTTCACCCATGACTGCATGGCCAGGCACGACTCCAACACCATCATTAAGTTTGCCGACTGACACAACAGTGGTAGGCCTGATCACCGACAACGATGAGACAGCCTATAGGGGAGGAGGTCAGAGATCTGGCCGTGTGGTGCCAGGACAACAACCTCTCCCTCAACGTGACCAAGACAAAGGAGATGATTGTGGACTACAGGAAAAAAAAAGAGGACTGAGCACGCCCCCATTCTCATCGACGGGGCTGTAGTGGAACAGGTTGAGAGCTTCAAGTTCCTTGGTGTCCACATCACCAACGAACTATCATGGTCCAAACACACCAAGACAGTCGTGAAGAGGGCACGACAAAGCCTATTCCCCCTCAGGAGACTAAAAAGATTTGGCATGGGTCCTCAGATCCTCAAAAAAATTCTACAGCTGCACCATCGAGAGCATCCTGACTGGTTGCATCACCGCCTGGTATGGCAACTGCTTGGCCTCTGACCGCAAGGCACTACAGAGGGTAGTGCGTACGGCCCAGTACATCACAGGGGCAAAGCTCCCTGCCATCCAGGACCTCTATACCAGGCGGTGTCAGAGGAAGGCCCTCAAAATTGTCAAAGACTCCAGTCACCCTAGTCATAGACTGTTCTCTCTGCTACCGCACGGCAAGCGGTACCGGAGTGCCAAGTCTAGGTCCAAAAGACTTCTCAACAGCTTCTACCCCCAAGCCATAAGACTCCTGAACAGCTAATCATGGCTACCCGGACTATTTGCACTGCCCCCCACCCCATACTTTTTACGCTGCTGCTACTCTGTTAAGTATTTATGCATAGTCACTTTAACTCTACCCACATGTACATATTACCTCAACTACCTCAACTAGTCGGTGCCCCCGCACATTGACTATGCAACGGTACCCCCTGTATATATAGCCTCCCTACTGTCACTTTATTCTATTGTATATATAGCCTCCCTACTGTCACTTTGTTTTTACTTCTGCTCTTTTTTTCTCAACACTTTTTTGTTGTTGTTTTATTCTTACTTTTTTGTTTAAAATAAATGCACTGTTGGTTAAGGGCTGTAAGTAAGCATTTCACTGTAATGTCTGCACCTGTTGTATTCGGCGCATGTGACCAATAAAATTTGATTTGATTTGATTTGATTTGATATGTGGGGTACAGAGATGAGGTAGTCATTCAAAAATCATGTTAAACATGTTGCATAGCTTGTGGGACCAGTAGTTTGTCAATATTTTTGGCACACACAAGAAAGAATGTCGACGTCGTCCACAGAAAACTGAGTAACTGCGGTAACTGGTGCCCTTGGCCTTGTGTAAGTCACTGAACATGGTGTACAATGGATACACCACAACCAGATCTGTGTCCCAAATGGAACCCTATCCTCTTTAAAGTGCACTACTTTTGACCAGGGCACATAATGCTTTGGTCCAAATGACTGCACTATATAATAAATAGGGTGCCATTTGGGATGCATTCTAGGAGCTTCTCTTTTCTTTCTTTCAGCCCGCTCCAATGAAGAGTTAGAGGACAAGCATGGCTGGAGGGAGTTTACACCATGTTCCTCACACCAGTACTAAGCTATATGGAATTGTTTTAATAAGGTCGTTCCGATGATCATTTTGCTTTTTGATTTCAAATGTTAAAGGAAGTTTGTTCTGAAGTATCTGTCCTATATCTGAGAGATATAAGCAAGATCAGGAAATATGTATTATTTATTTTTACATGTTCAGTGCATTCGGAAAGTATTCAGACCCCTTCACTTTTTCCACATTTTGTTAAGTTACTGCCTTATTCTAAAATTGATTAAATAGTATATTTGTTTCATCAATCTACACACAATACCCCATAATGACAAAGCAAAAACAGGTTTTTAGAAATCTTTGCAAATGTATTAAAAATAAAAAACAGAAATACCTTATTTACATAAATAGTAAGACCCTTTGCTATGAGACTTGAAATTGAGCTCAGGTGCATCCTGTTTCCATTGATCATCCTTGAGATGTATCTACAACTTGATCGGAGTCCATCAGTGGTAAACTCAGCTGATTGGACATGATTTGGAAAGGCACACACCTGTCTATATAAGGTCCCACAGTTGAGAGTTCATGTCAGAGCAAAGACTAAGCCGTGAGCTCGAAGAAATTGTCTGTAGAAATCCGAGATAGGATTGTGTCGAGGCACAGATCTGGGGAAGGAAAAGATGAAAGCAGAAAAGTGAAGAGAGACCTTTGATGAAAACCTGCTCCATAGCGCTCAGGACCTTAGACTGGAGCAAAGGTTCACATTCCAACAGGACAATGACCCTAAGCACACAGCCAAGACAACGCAGGAGTGGCTTCGGGACAAGTCTCTGAATGTCCTTGAGTGGCCCATACAGAGCCCGGACTTGAACCCGATCGAACATCTCTGGAGAGACCTGAAAATAGCTGTGCAGCGACGCTCCCCAACCAACCTGACAGAGCTTGAGAGGGTCTGCAGAGAAGATTGGGAGAAACTCCACAAATAAAGGTGTGCCAAGCTTGTAGCGTCATACCCAAGAAGACTTGAGGTTGTAATCACTGCCAAAGGTGCTTCAACAAAGTACTGAGTAAAGGGTCTGAATACTTATGTAAATGTGATATTTACGTTTTTTAAAATAAATATGCAAACATTTCTAAAAATCTGTTTTCGCTTTGTCATAATGGGGTATTGTGTGTAGATTGATGAGGGGAAAAAATGTAATCAATTTTAGAATTAGGCTGTAACGTAACAAAATGTGGAAAAAGTCAAGGGGTCTGAATACTTTCCGAATGCAATAGCCATTGTCAATGTTAAGATTTATAGTTCACTATGTAGCATTGCATGCAGGCTGTACATCAATATATCTGTCTCTTTATCTATCTCTCTCATTCTCTTTATTAGGTAGGCTAGTAGTGTAGTTGATGGTTGGATACAGTACTGAATGGTTAAGTGATGATGGCTAGTAGTTATCATATTGATGGTCACGCTGAATGGTTAAGTGATGATGTCTAGTAGTTATCATATTGATGGTCATGCTGAATGGTTAAGTGATGATGTCTAGTAGTTATCATGTTGATGGTCATGCTGAATGGTTAAGTGATGATGTCTAGTAGTTATAATGTTGATGGTCATGCTGAATGGTTAAGTGATGATGTCTAGTAGTTATCATATTGATGGTCATGCTGAATGGTTAAGTGATGATGTCTAGTAGTTATCATGTTGATGGTCATGCTGAATGGTTAAGTGATGATGTCTAGTAGTTATCATGTTGATGGTCATGCTGAATGGTTAAGTGATGATGTCTAGTAGTTATCATGTTGATGGTCATGCTGAATGGTTAAGTGATGATGTCTAGTAGTTATCTTGTTGATGGTCATGCTGAATGGTTAAGTGATGATGTCTAGTAGTTATCATGTTGATGGTCATGCTGAATGGTTAAGTGATGATGTCTAGTAGTTATCATGTTGATGGTCATGATGAATGGTTAAGTGATGATGTCTAGTAGTTATCATGTTGATGGTCATGCTGAATGGTTAAGTGATGATGTCTAGTAGTTATCATGTTGATGGTCATGATGAATGGTTAAGTGATGATGTCTAGTAGTTATCATGTTGATGGTCATGATGAATGATTAAGTGATGATGTCTAGTAGTTATCATGTTGATGGTCATGCTGAATGGTTAAGTGCTTCCATCTAGAGCAGGAGAGAAAATAAATACTAATAATTATTATATAAAGATTTAGAAAACATGTACATGTAATGTAAAATGTTATTTATTTAAGTAAACATGTTAAACATGTTTTCATATTAAATTATTAACATATTTCGCTTTTATACTTACAAGAATAACAAATGGACATATTAATAAAACAGCAACAATGTCATTTAACAAGGTCTACCAGCCTGAATGTGATTAGATACTGATAACAGTGTGACCTGCAGTTGGACACAGACAGAGGGCAGAACAGTACTGAGAGGACACACACACACTGCATGCCACACGCAGGCACACACACACACACACACACACACACACACACACACACACACGCATATACACACTCACACACACACACACACACATAAAGTTCCCCTTTTTAATGTCCGATAAAGATGCAGACATATATTTCCCCCACCACCTCTGAATAACTCCTCACACTGATGTCACACACAGACAGCATACGTAGAAAAAAAGGTGGCCATCGATGGCCGGTCACAGAGTACAAGCCATAACGTGACCTCCTTATGAAGGCTGGGATGTCAAAGCCTCAGTAATGCTCTAAGATCTATGTGCAAATTCAGAGGGTCCAATTTTGTATCTGCTAAAATAGATGATCACTTCAATTATATCTTGAATCATTTAAAACGGATGGGAAACAACCATGTTTAGATTAGAAACTAAGGCTGGTGCAAGTCACGTGGTGGCCAGTGTTGTGTTGATTTGACAGTTTCCCCTTCACTGTGGTTGACTGATAAATACTTTCACTACCATAAGTCACACAGAGGCAGTACAGTGCAGGGAGAAGAAAGGTACAGACGTACATTAGAGCTAAGGTTAGAAGTAGAAGTTACTGTATTTGACCACAAGTGTGTTAAGATGTCAGAGGGAATCTATGAAAACTATGAGCCTAATGCAATGAATAACACGGACATTGATGACCAATTATATGGCAACGTAAAAGCGTTCAAGCCCAGTCCAAGAGATGGAGTTGTTGCTTCAGGTAAGATTGCACGCACGCACGCACGCACGCACGCCACGCACGCACGCACGTGCGTTGCTGCAGTGGAGTTGCTGCAGTGTGTCTGGGGCTGCTGTGTGTTCTCCTACTGGCTGGGATCATAGGCCTGTCTGTCTACTGTAAGTTTAGTATGTTGTCAATGAGACTTAAGTAGCTTACTTAATCATACTTAATCATTAATGGTGTGGTAGTTACATGTTTGATTAACTTTACCCTTTTACAGGTGGAGTCATTGGTCATCGCGACTCAAAAGAGAGAAACCAGCTACAGGCCAGTTACAACACCCTGACTGAAGAGAGAGACCAGCTACAGACCAGTTACAACAACCTGACTGAAGAGAGAGACCAGCTACAGACCAGTTATAACAACCTGACTGAAGAGAGAGACCAGCTACAGACCAGTTATAACAACCTGACTGAAGAGAGAGACCAGCTACAGACCAGTTATAACAACCTGACTAAAGAGAGAGACCAGCTACAGACCAGTTATAACAACCTGACTGAAGAGAGAGACCAGCTACAGACCAGCTATAACAACCTGACTCAAATTCAACTGGATTTGTGAGAAAGTGATTTAGCATCACCATGACTACATACTGTAACACATACAGTAGCCTACAGTATACACAACTTCCTCCTTCGTTCTCTCTCGCTCTCTCAAACCCACACACACACACAGACACCCTCACACGCATGAAAACACACCTATTGTTGTATTTGTTTGTAGTATCATATTAATAAAAGTCCTACTTATTTCCTGTTTGTAGCTTCCTGTGTACCAGAATACCTGACCACTGTGACTGTCCCAAAATTTAGGAAATCTTTGACTATGTTCAGACTTAGTAAGCATAGCCTTGCTATTGAGAAAGGCCGCCGAAGGCAAACCTGGCTCTCAAGAGAAGACAGGCTATATGCACACTGCCCACAAAATTATGTGGAAACTGAGTTGCACTTCCTAACCTCCTGCCAAATGTATGACCATATTAGAGACACATATTCCCCTCAGATTACGCAGACTTACAAAGAATTTGAAAACGAATCAAATTTTGATAAACTCATATATCTATTGGGTGAAATAACAAAGTGTGCAATCACAGCAACAAGATTTGTGACCTGTTGCCTCAGGAAAAGGGCAACCAGTGAAGAACAAACACCATTGTAAATACAACCCATATTTATGTTTCTTTATTTTCCCTTTGTACTTCAACTATTTGCACATCATTACAACACTGTATATAGACATAATATGACATTCGAAATGTCTTTATTCTTTTGGAACTTTTGTGAGTGTAATGTTTGATGTAAATTTTGTATTGTTTATTTCACTTTTGTTTATTATCTATTTCACTTGCTTTGGCAATGTAAGCATATGTTTCCCATGCCAATAAAGCCCCTTAAATTGAAATGATTTTTTTTTATTGAGAGAGAGAGAGAGAGAGAGAGAGAGAGAGAGAGAGAGAGAGAGAGAGAGAGAGAGAGAGAGAGAGAGAGAGAGAGAGAGAGAGAGAGAGAGAGAGAGAGAGAGAGAGAGAGAGAGAGAGAGAGAGAGAGAGAGAGAGAGAGAGAGAGAGAGAGAGAGAGAGAATTTGTCTTAAAGGGATATTTCAGAATTTTGTCAGTTACGCTCTTTATCTACTTCACCAGAGTCAGATGAGCTAGCTTTAGCATAATGACTGGAGGTCTATGGCATGATAGCAGATACCCATAGACTTCCAGTCATTGTGCTAATTCTAGTTTCAAAAATATGGTCCATGTTCGATTGTGTCTCATTGATGATGCTATTTACAGTACCTGTGTCAACAGAGCCAGATATCTCAGGGAAGAGACCCTTCCTAGTGGCTGCAGTGTGTCTGGGGCTGCTGTGTGTTCTCTTAATGGCTTGGATCATAGGCTTATCTGTCAAGACCAGTTACAACAACCTGACTAAAGAGAGAGACCAGCTACAGACTAGTTATAACAACCTGACTAAAGAGAGAGACCAGCTACAGTTATAAAACCTGACCAAAATGAAAGACCAGCTACAGACCAGTAATAACAATCTGACTTAAGCGAAAGACCAGCTACAGACTAGTAATAACAATCTGACTAAAGAGAGAGACCAGCTACAGACAATAATAACAATCTGACCTGGGCGGAGAGCAGACTGGAGAGAGGAACAGACCTGGTGATCATAAACAGCAAGGAGGAACAGGTGAGTGAGTGAGTGAGTGAGTGAGTGAGTGGTGAGTGAGTGAGTGAGTGAGTGAGTGAGTGAGTGAGTGAGTGAGTGAGTGAGAGAGAGAGAGAGAGAGAGAGAGAGAGAGAGAGAGAGAGAGAGAGAGAGAGAGATTCATACACTTATGAATCAGGTAAATTATTAATATTCACATGTAATTGACATCTTTCTCTTTCTCAATAACAGAAATGTATCAATGAATTAAACAGGAACATTGATTGTGTCTGGATCGGTCTGACTGACAGAGACACAGAGGGGACGTGGAAAAGTTAATTTCTGAAGGGCTCTTTGTTTTCCTGTTCAATATATTCCTTCTCCACCTTTTGGGACCTTGTCACAAAAAAACTGACTGGCTCAAATGCATTAAGAAGGAACAAATTCTACAAATTAACTTTTAAGAAGGCACACCTGTTAATTGAAATGCATTCCAGGTGACTACCTCATGAAGCTGGTTGAGGGAATGCCAAGAGTGTGCAAAGCTGTCATCAAGGCAAAGGGTGGCTATTTGAGGAATCTCAAATATAAAATATATTTTGATTTGCTTAACACTTTTTTGGTTACTACATGATTCCATATGTGTTATTTAATAGTTTTGATGTTTCTACAACTTGATTGGAGTCCACCTGTGGTAAATTCAATTGATTGTACATTATTTGGAAAGGCAAACACTTGTCTATATAAGGTCCCACAGTTGACAGTGTATGTTAGAACAAAAACCAAGCCATGTGGTCGAAGGAATTGTCCGTAGAGCTCCGAGACAGGATTGAGTCGAGGCACAGATCTGGGGAAGTGTAAAAATAAAATCTGCAGCATTGAAGGTCCCCAAGAACACAGTGGCCTCCATCATTCTTAAATGGAAGAAGTTTGGAACCACCAAGACTCTTCCTAGAGCTGGCCGCCCGGGCAAACTGAGCAATAGGGGGAGAAGGGCCTTGGTCATGGAGGTGACCAAGAACCCGATGGTCACTCTGACAGAGCTCCAGAGTTCCTCTGTGGAGATGGGAGAACCTTCCAGAAGGACAACCATCTCTGCAGCACTCCACCAACCAAGCCATATGGTATAGAGTCACCAGACGGAAGGCACTCCACAGTAAAAGTCACATGACAGCCCGCTTGGAGTTTGCCAAAAGGCACCTAATGGATGCTCAGATCTTGAGAAACAAGATTCTCTGGTCTGATGAAACCAAAATTGAACTCTTTGGCCTGAATGCCAAGCGTCACGTCTGGAGGAAACCAGGCACCATCTCAATGGTGAAGCATGGTGGTGGCAGCATCATGCTGAGGGGATGTTTTTCCGCGGCAGGGACTGGGAGACTAGTCAGGATCGAGGGAAAGATGAACGGAGAAAAGTACAGAGAGATTATTGATGAAAATACCTGCTCCAGAGCGCTCAGGACCTCAGACTGGGGTGAAGGTTCACCTTCCAACACAACAACAACCCTAAGCACACAGCCAAGACAACGCAGGAGTGACTTCGGGACAAGCCAGAGCCCAGACTTGAACTTGATCGAACATCTCTGGAAAGACCTGAAAATAGCTATGCAGTGACGCTACCCATCCAACCTGGCAGAGCTTGAGAGGATCTGCAGAGAAGAATGGGAGAAACTCCCCACATACAGCTGTGCCAAGCTTGTAGCATCATACCCTAGAAGACTCAAGGCTGTAATCGCTGCCGAAGGTACTTCAACAAAGTACTGAGTAAAGGGTCATAATATTTATGTAAATGTGATATTTCAGTTTTAGATTTTTTATAAATATGCTTAAAAAAAGAAGCAAAAACTGCTTCGTCATTATGGGATATTGTGTGTAGATTTATAAAATAAAATAAAATAAAACATCAATTTTAGAATAAATCTGTAACGTAACAAAAAATGCAAAAAGTCAAGGGGTCTGAATACTTTCAGAATGCACTATTATGTATCAATCCTTTCCAGATAACAGATGCATCAAAGACTGAAGAGAAGCATTTTTTGTCTTTATAAAACCAATGCAGATGCAGAGCGAGACAAGATACAGACCAGATACCACACCCTGACTGAAGAGAGAGACCAGCTACAGACCAGTTACAAAAACCTGACTGCTGAGAGAGACCAGTTGCAGACCAGCTACAACAACCTGACTGCTGAGAGAGACCAGCTACAGACCAGCTACAACATCCTGACTGAAGAGAGAGACCAGCTACAGACCAGCTACAACAACCTGACTGAAGAGAGAAACAGGCTTCAGAATGTGCTTTGTGGTCAGTGAAATGGTTTTCATACCTTTCTTTATTATAAAGTCAATTTGTTCATTGAGATTTAGTCAAGTGAATCATGGAAACTAAAATGTGATGTTTATTGTATTGTATCATATTGTCTCAGTGTTGCGTTGTGTCATCAAACAGAGAAAACATGTTGTTTTGATGGATGGAAGAAGTTTGACTGCAGTTGTAACTTCCTCTCTACTGAGGAGAAAACCTGGGAGGACAGCAGACAGGACTGTCTGAAGAGAGGAGCAGACCTGGTGATAATAAACAGCAGAGAGGAACAGGTGTGAGAGAGAGAGAGAGAGAGAGAGAGAGAGAGAGAGAGAGGGGGGGTAGATATGGGTGTGCTGGGGGTAGATATGATCAAACAGTGAGCTCCAAAAGTATTGGGATGGTGACAGATGTTTAGTTGTTTTGGCTCTGTACTCCACCAGTTTGGATTTGAAATGATACAATGACTGTGAGGTTAAAGTGCAGACTGACAGCTTTCATTTTAGGGTAATTTCAACAAATATCGGGTGAACCGTTTCTAAATTAAAGCACTTTTTGAACCTAGTCCCCCCATTTTATTGGGACAAATTCACTTATATGTGTACTTAAGTTACAGACTCACATACATCATACCCTCAAGACATGCTAACCTCTCACCATTACAATAACAGGAGAGGAACAACACTGACCACAGAGTAAGAGATGATAACTACTGTGACAATAAGGCAACAATGATTGTGGGCTCCCGAGTGGAAGCAGGGGTCTAAGGCACTGCATCTCAGTGCTAGGGGAGTCACTAAAGACCCCCTAGTTTGATTCCAGGCTGTATCACAACCGGCCGTGATTGGGAGTCCCATAGGGAGGCGCACAATTGGTCCGGGTTTGGTCGGTGTAGGCCGTCATTGTAAATAAGAATTTGTTCTTAACTGACTTGCCTAGTTAAATAAAGGTTAAATTAAAAATTTAAAAATGTTCAGTTCATTCAACCTTTATCTATACAGGTTACTGTCATTGATGGTAGCAGTCAACAAAGTTAACTTTAAGCTGTAACATTTCTGTATATTATTTAGGATTGTGATGTTATAACTGTGATATCTGACAGTTTTAACCCTGTAGGTACTGGTATTAACCATGATATCTGACTGTTTTTAACCATGTAGGTACTGGTATTAACCATGATATCTGACTGTTTTTAACCCTGTAGGTACTGGTATTAACCATGATATCTGACTGTTTTTAACCCTGTAGGTACTGGTATTAACCATGATATCTGACTGTTTTTAACCCTGTAGATACTTGTATTAACCATGATATCTGACTGCTATTAACCCTGTAGGTACTGGTATTAACCATGATATCTGACTGTTATTAACCCTGTAGGTACTGGTATGACCAACAGCCTGATAATGCAGGTCCTACTGGGGAAGAGGACTGTGCTCAGATACACAAAGATCAGAGTCCTCTAAAGGCATGGATTGAAATGTCATGTGGCATCAAACTCAACTGGATTTGTGAGAAAGTGGTTTAACATCACCATGACAACATACCGTAACACACACCGTAGCATACAGTGGACTCAACTTCCTCCTTCACTCTCTCTCTCTCTCTCTCTCTCTCTCTCTCTCTCTCTCTCTCTCTCTCTCTCTCTCTCTCTCTCTCTCTCTCTCTCTCTCTCTCTCTCTCTCTCTCTCTCTCTCTCTCTCTCTCTCTCTCTCTCTGTCTGAAACCCTCACACACACACACAAACTCAGGCACAAATGCATGCAAACACACCTATTGTTGTATTTATTTGTAGCACCATATTAATACAAGTCCTACTTATTTCCTGTTTGTAGCTTCCTGTGTTCCGGTAGTTATGTTTCACACATCATCAGACACAACATGAAGTACATGCAGTGCATTTCATAAATTCCAATTGAAACATATTCTTCTTACTTGCTACAGATGTTTAAATGCTCCAATTTAGATCTGGTGCAAACATTCTCAACAGTATGAAACCACTATTACATACAGTGTATAGGAGTTGACTGCATCACCAATTAATTAGTGTAGTAGAGATATCAAAGGGTATCAAAGCATGTTACTTAATCATCTTTGACAGTCAGTCTTTGTTGTCAAGTTACATTTAAGCACAATATCAAATGCTCATATTTCTTCCCCTGTATGGGTCCCGAAAGAGGGAAGTGAAGTGGATATTTTTAGTGTTTCAACCAGCTGTCAGTCAAAAACTCCTCAACCAATCAGGTTCATCAAGATAGAGGAGAGCCCTGGTGGGTTCTGTTGTCATCTCATCCTCACTGGTTAAGCCTACCAACCCTCAATATCCAGTTGGAGCAGTTTGTAGTGTCACATCTATTGTATGGACATTATAATGACCCATGTTTGTAGTCCTGGATCTCCTGAACATGTTGATGTATATTTGGGAGAAAACAGAGGGTCCAAATCAGCAGAAATGTGAAAGGAAGGAGGAGTTCTGGAAACTCCCTGAATTATCTTGGGGCTGTTACATGTGATATTTAAATATGTTAACAGCTAGACTTTGTTCTCCACTTCCCCTCTATTATCTATATCTTCCTGGTATGATAGTGTCCTGTCCATCATCACAAATAGCAAGTCCCATTCCCTGGGCAGGAGGACTGTGTTGAAATATACTCTGGACAAGATGACCATGTAGAGACATGGAATGATTTATATTGTGCCGCAGAAAATGGTTTAACAATAACCACTGTAACAATCTCTCACATGCACCCAAGTACGTACACAAGAATGCAAACTTGTTCTATTTTTTGTATTAGCATAGCCACAACTACCCATGTCATTTTGTTGATACTTCCCTAGAGTTAACACCTACAGCAGTCACACAGACAGAGACACACAGAGACAGAGATATCACTAGAAGCAGAGACTTAACGTATAGAGGGCTTGCAGTTGACGTATGACGCCTCCTGGCGGCCATGTTGGAAGACCACCACATTAATTCTAGAAGCAGAGACTTAATGTATAGTAGACCTACATAGAAAGAAAGACCCAGGCATTGTTAAAGATGTCAAAGTTAATCTATGCTGAGCCAGATATGAACAAGAAGGTCAAGTTTGATAGAGGTGAGATGGAGGAGAGTATTGTGGATATCTACGTCAGTGCAGGCACCCTGAGAGACGGTGAGACCAGCACCAAGAGAGAAGAGACAGCAGACACTGCTCCTAATAATGGACCAGGAGACCAGCACTCAGGTAACACAAATACACACACACACACACACACACACACACAACCCTATTAGAGGAGAAGGTCCAAGGTCCCTCCCTTAGGATATTATTTTCCAATTTGTTTTGAGAAGGAGGGGGGGATGCGAGGAGGAATTGAGGAAGGATGAATTGAGAAAGATTCCATATGCAAGTCTGTAATACCACTATTTCCACTGTATGGTGAGTTTAATCTCTCATTTCAACCACTAGGTGGAATCATCACTTAACCATTCAGCACTGTATCCAACTAACAACATGAGAGAGAGAGAGAGAGAGAGAGAGAGAGAGAGAGAGAGAGAGAGAGAGAGAGAGAGAGAGTGAGAGAGAGAGAAAGAGAGGCCACCGCCGGCAGTCCTGGCTCTCAAGAGAAGACAGGCTATGTGCACACTGCCCACAAAATGAGGTGGAAACAGTTGCACTTCCTATCCTCCTGCCAAAATGTATGACCATATTAGAGACACATTTTTCCCTCAGATTACACAGTCTCACAAATAATTAAAAAATACATTTAAAAAATTGACAAACTCCCATATGTATTGGTGAAATACCACAGTGTGCCATCACAGCAGCAAGATTTGTGACCTGTTGCCACAAGAAAAGGACAACCAGTGAAGAACAAAAACCATTGTAAGTACAACATATATACAACAACATTTAACTACTTTCACATCGTTATAACACTGTACATTGTCAAAGATTTCATTAATTTTTGATCAGTCACAGTGTTCAGGTATTCTGCTACTGTGTACTCTCTGTTTAGGGCCAAATAGCGTTCTGGTTTGCTCAGTTTTCCAATGTGTCAAGTAATCATCTTTTAGTTTTCTCATGATTTGGTTGGGTCTAATTGTGTTGCTGTCCTGAGGCTCTGTGGGGTCTGTTTGTGTTTGTGAACAGAGCCCCAGAACCATCTTTCTTAGGGGGCTCTTCTCCAGGTTCATCTCTCTCTTGATGGCATAGAAGGCCCTTCTTGCCTTGTCTCTTAGATTGTTCACAGCTTTGTGGAAGTTACCTGTGGCGCTGATGTTTAGGCCGAGGTATGTATAGTTTTTTGTGTGCTCTAGGGCAACGTGTCTAGATGGAATTTGTATTCGTGGACCTGTCAACTGGACCTTTTTTGGAACAGCATTATTTTTGTCTTACTGAGATTCACTGTCAGGGCCCAGGTCCGACAGAATCTGTGCAGAAGATCTAGGTGCTGCTGTAGGCCCTCCTTGGTTGGGGACAGAAGCACCATTTGACTTCAGATTCTGGTAGGGTGAGGCCGGGTGCTGTAGACTGTTATAGTGCCCTCGTCAATTCGTTGATATATATGTTGATGAGGGTTCTTTATCTCTCTCTCTCTCTCTCTCTCTCTCTCTCTCTCTCTCTCTCTCTCTCTCTCTCTCTCTCTCTTGTTCTCTCTCGCTCTCTCTCTCTCTCTCTCTCTCGTTCTCTCTCTCTCTCTCTCGTTCTCTCTCTCTCTCTCCCGTTCTCTCTCTCTCTCTCCCGTTCTCTCTCTCTCTCTCTTGTTCTCTCTCTCTCTCTCTTGTTCTCTCTCTCTCTCTCTTGTTCTCTCTCTCTCTCTTGTTCTCTCTCTCTCTCTTGTTCTCTCTCTCTCTCTTGTTCTCTCTCTCTCTCTTGTTCTCTCTCTCTTGCTCTCTCTCTCTCTCTCTCTCTCTCTCTCTCTCTCTCTCTCTCTCTCTCTCTCTCTCTCTCTCTCTCTCTCTCTCTCTCTCTCTCTCTCTCTCTCATTCTCTCTCTCCTGTTTATGATCACCAGGTCTGCTCCTCTCTCCAGACAGTCCAGTCTGCTCTCCTCCCAGGTTTTCTTCTCAGTAGAGAGTAAGTAGAAACTGGAGTGAAAGTATGTCCATCCCTCCTGACAATGACGAGCTACAGACCAGTTACAACACCCTGACTAAAGAGAGAGACCAGCTACAGACCAGTTACAACACCCTGACTAAAGAGAGAGACCAGCTACAGACCAGTTACATCACCCTGACTAAAGAGAGAGACCAGCTACAGACCAGTTACATCACCCTGACTAAAGAGAGAGACCAGCTACTGACCAGCTACAACACCCTGACTATAGAGAGAGACCAGCTACAGACCAGTTACAACACCCTGACTAAAGAGAGAGACCAGCTACAGACCAGTTACATCACCCTGACTAAAGAGAGAGACCAGCTACAGACCAGTTACATCACCCTGACTAAAGAGAGAGACCAGCTCAGACCAGTTACAACACCCTGACTAATGAGAGAGACCAGCTACAGACCAGTTACAACACCCTGACTAAAGCGAGAGACCATCTACAGACCAGTTACAACACCCTGACTAATGAGAGAGACCAGCTACAGACCAGATACAACACCCTGACTAAAGCGAGAGGCCATATTCAGGCAAAGATTTTTGTGATAGGTGAGATATAAACTGTGATTAATTGGAAGTAAAATCAACAGTAACTATATATCAATGGGTTTGTGAGTATAAAGATACTGGCTAAGTTTCACAATGTGTTCACCTTTGCTCTTCAACAGTATGAAAATGTATGCACTCACTAACTGTAAGTCGCTCTGGATAAGAGCGTCTGCTAAATGACTAAAATGTAAATGTAAATGTAAACAGAGCAGCATTGTCAAGAGGAATGGAGATATTTTGACTCCAGTTTCTACTTCCTCTCCACTGATTGAATTGTGTCACCACACAAATAACTCCCTCTTTGCGGTGACAACACCAGAATGAAGGTTTGGATCATAAATAACATTCCAAAAACATTTAAAATAGGAAGAAAGATGGAACAGAACAGAATGAACAAGGGATGGAGAGGACGTTATATACAACTGTCTGGTCTACAAGCCTGCGTCCCTAAGGACACCCTATTTCCCTATGTAGTGCACTATATAGAGAATATGGTGCCATAGGTGACAGGATGTTTCAAGTATCCTTCTTATTGGTGGATAGAGCCTTGAAACATCCTGTCAGCTGCTGTGGGCCACAGACAGAGAACAGAGAGGGAGCGGGTGGAGACACATCAGATCAACTACTAATACTACTTCTACTACTCAGTACAGTTAGAATACAGTAGATAATACCATTAGGAGTCAGTTAGAAAGGTAATCATACAGTAGATATTACCATTAGGAGTCAGTTTGAAAGGTAATCATACAGTAGATATTACCATTAGGAGTCAGTTAGAAAGGTAATCATACAGTAGATATTACCATTAGGAGTCAGTTAGAAAGGTAATCATACAGTAGATATTACCATTAGGAGTCAGTTAGAAAGGTAATCATACAGTAGATATTACCATTAGGAGTCAGTTTGAAAGGTAATCATACAGTAGATATTACCATTAGGAGTCAGTTAGAAAGGTAATCATACAGTAGATATTACCATTAGGAGTCAGTTAGAAAGGTAATCATACAGTAGATATTACCATTAGGAGTCAGTTAGAAAGGTAATCATACAGTAGATATTACCATTAGGAGTCAGTTAGGAAGGTAATCATACAGTAGATATTACCATTAGGGAGTCAGTTTGAAAGGTAATCACAGGTTGTTGAATTAAATGAGATTATTGAAGAAAATGACAAGAGAGCAATGAGGAGAGTGAAGACTGACATGACTAAAAAGCGATGAAAAATGCTAAACTATAGCAAGTCCCAGTGGAATCGTTTTTGATAGATTTTACCTTCAATTATGCAAATAGATGTATAATTTAAATGTATTCATTGGTATTAAAGAGTCAATCTTCTGTTCAACCTAAACAAATTGCCACCCCGCCACCGGTTTGGTAAAAGGCTGAGGAATGGAGCTGGAGAAATATAGGCAAGAACTGATCATCCATCAGATCAACATTATAGTTTCAAAAATGTTTTGAGGCTCTACATGCAATTTGTTTACAATATCATTGTTTCCAAACAATTAATAAAACATAGTATATTTTGGGTTCTGATGGGGTACGACTGTTGAACTAAACTCATGAGGCATCTACAAGACCATGGTGCTTGCCTATGGAGCAGTGAGGGGAACGGCACCTCTGTACCTTCGGGCTCTGATCAGTCCCTACACCCAAACGAGGGCATTGCGTTCATCCACCTCTGGCCTGCTGGCTCCCTTCCTCTGCGGAAGCATAGTTCCCGCTCAGCCCAGTCAAAACTGTTCGCTGCTCTGGCACCCCAATGGTGGAACAAGCTCCCTCACGACGCCAGGACAGCGGAGTCACTCACCACTTTCCGGAGACATTTGAAACCCCACCTCTTTAAGGAATACCTGGGATAGGATAAAGTAATCCTTCTACCCCCCAAAAAAATTGTAAAGTGGTTATCCCACTGGCTATAGGGTGAACGCACCAATTTGTGAGTCGCTCTGGATAAGAGCGTCTGCTAAATGACGTAAATGTGCCCTTGAGCAAGGCACTTAACCCTAATTGCTCTTGTAAGTCGCTCTGGATAAGAGCGTCTGCTAAATGACTAAAATGTAAATGTAAATGTAAATAAGTTATCATCTTTAAGAATGGATTGGTAAACTTTATATCATAAAACAGCTGTGAGAAACGCTCCTGTTGTGGCTGATTATGTCACACCCCCACCCTCTTATATGTGTGTGGGTAGATTGTGTGGGTGTGTGTGTGTGTTTATGTGTGTGAGTGGGTGTGTGTGTGTTCTCACATCAGTGTGTATCTCCTCAGGACCTGAGGATTCAGGGAGAAGACTCTACAGGATGGTTGCTGTGAGCTTTGGGATGCTGTGTGTTCTACAAGTCACTCTCAACATCTCCCTGAGACCAGTCTGTGAGTGTATTGTTATCTAATCATTACACTATATCAGACTTTCACTACAAGGTCCTATATTCAGATGAATGTTGTTATCTGTGTAACTAACTTCCTCCTCTGTTAGACATTAAGGAACTTGCAAAACACATCCAAGATAATCTGTCCACTTTTAGCAGACTGTCTAGCAATGTTACCTCTAATATTTTGGGGCACTGAGCACATTTGAGGTATAGTGAGCGGAAACTTCCGCCGTGCGTTTACAGTGAACACTGAGGCTATATCCTTACAGTTTTAGACAGGAGCCAATAGGCTATTGTGGCTATTTGAGCATTATGTAGGCCTACCAACAAAACCAATGGAGCAAATCCTGTAACATTTTCACATTGAAAAAGCATTTGATTTCTATGATATAGCCTACAGTAGCCTATAGGTGGTGTTCAATGCAGGCCTACATTGCATGAGACTTTGAAAAACGTTTTTACATTATGAAGAGCTTGACATTAATTCATGATTTTTTACTTGGTCTGTAACACCATGGGTCAAATACATTACTATAAATTAGGCTACCCCTCTGCCATTTGGCTTATTTGCATATTCAACCCTGTCTCAAAATACAACACTGCCCCTTTAATTAAGACATAACCGTTGACTTGCGGCATGTTTTTCAAAACGTTGTAGCTAAATTAGCTAGTAGACGATGAATTAAGCTAATTATATGTTTGTATCACAATGTCAACACACTCAAGCTTCTATCGGTTACATCTTTAAAGTAGAAGGAATCTTCTGATATTGTTGTCTGCCGCAATGGAAAGTGATATTTTAGATGCGCTGGAACAAGTCGGGTATGACGGACCTCTGCAGAATGAGGAGACGCTTGTCAGAGCATGTGAAGGTGGACTGTCATCACCTGAGTATGTCAACCTATGCATGTGGTTAGCATCCCGTCTGAAACTGTTATGTGATCTGGAAGAGAGCATTACGTCAGGTTCAGGTGACACTGATGGCCTTCAGTTTGAGATGAGTGGCATGCTGAAGGAGTTGCAGTGCCCCTATCAAGGCCTTGTCTCCGGGATTCTACAGGGAGGGCTGCAGAATAATAAAGACTATCTAAAGCTAGCATTGTTTTTATGCTCCGAGCTACAAGCTGCGCAGATAGTAAAGAGACGACCTGCTGAGGACAAAGAACACAAAGACAGAAACGATCTCCAGGCAATCTGTGAAACACTGAAGCTCCCAGAGCCAAGAGAGCATGGAGTAGCAGAGCTGTTCTCTGGGATAGGGAAAAAGATAAATGCACTGCTTCAAGAGCTTCCAAAGGATCACATTGGAAAGCCAGTACTGAATAACTCTCTCGACAGTGAACAGTGGGAGAGGCTGGAGCAGATCAACACGGTCCTGTCCTCAGAGTATGAGTGTCGACGGAGGATGCTGATCAAACGTCTCGACGTCACTGTGCAGTCTTTCGGCTGGTCATACAGAGCTAAGGAGAGAGTTGACAGCATGGCCAGGGCCTACCAGCCTAAGAGACACTCCCTGGCCCAGAGTTCATCTGTAGGCATGGCTCACCTGTTGGCAGCCAGGGAGGACATATGCAACGTGGTGAAGACCAGCAGTGGCTCCAGCAGAGAGAATACTGCCTGTGCTGTCAATAAGATCCTGATGAGGAGGGTGCCAGATCGAGGTGGCCGGCCCTCTGAGATAGATGCCCCCTCCCTGAGATGCCAACCTGGCAGAAGAGACAAGACGGCGGAGGGGGTTGGGGTGGTGGTCGGGGAGGTGGTGGTGGTCGGGGAGGTGGTGGTGGTGGTCGGGGAGGTAGTGGTGGTGGTGGTTGGGGAGGTGGTCGAGGAGGTGGTGGTGGTAGTTGGGGAGATGGTGGTTGGGGAGGAGGGGGTAAGGGTGGCTGGCGAGGTGGTGGAACTGGTTGGGGTCATGGAGGAAAGAGAGGACGTTATCAATACTAACTTACCAGGGTTTTTTAAAACTGAAAAGCCAGACAGTGTTCAATAGGTGAACTGAAACCTACTCATGGGTATATGCGCCGCTAAGGGCAACACTAAGGGCAACACTAAGGGCAACGCTAAGGGCAACACTAAGGGCAACACTAAGGCATTGCTTATTTGGAGTGATGATGTGGACTGGACTGAGATGTACAGAATGTTACTGTATGAACTCTCCTAAATATTTGTCACCGATTTTTGTGTTCATTTTCAGAGTTCTTGTGAACTGTGTTGCTGTGGAAAGTTGTCGAAGCAATACCGACAGTAAGTCAAACTCTCTGACCATTTTTGATTTAGTTTAACTTATTTTCTACTAATTGTATGTTGGTAGTTTTATCAAATTACATTTTTGGAAATTGGAATCATGGTAATGACCTTTTTAATTTTAAGTATGATAAAAAATAGTATGTATGCACTCACTAACTGTAAGTCGCTCTGGATAAGAGCGTCTGCTAAATGACTAAAATGTAAAATGTAAATGTAATGTACCTGACTGGATTTTCAAAGACGGCTTGAAATGTAGCCTACATGTTTTGTGCTCTTGTAGGAAGCAGTAACTCCCCATTGCTGACCTATAATGTATAACTGGGCTAATAACTCGCTAACTAGCAAAGAATATCAACAACTGTGCACACGCGCGGCTCTGTGTTCTAATCTGAACTGATCTGAAAAACATATTCACTCGTCGATAATTGAAAGACCGCTCTTGGGCAACCCCCGCCAATAGAATTATACTCCGTTGCGCTCTGGCTCTGCCTACAACACAATCACAGACTCAATCTTGAAAAGTTTGATTTGTTTTGGTTTGTTGCATTGAAAAGGGGCTGATATAATATTGATTGTAATGCAGAAATAACGTTGATCTATATAGTTCAAACTAATGGGGTGAACTCAGTGAAGTTCAATCTCTTGTATCTCTGCACGGCATGGTAATTATTCTGCGCGGCAGTCCTCGAGGAAGTGCGTGGCCGCGCACTCACGCAGTTTAGAGGGAACATTGCTGTCTAGACTGTCTGTTTTTAAGGACAAAACCTAAAACTGACCTTACCTTTGTCATGAGCCCTCTCACTCCACCGGGTTACCACCTTAATGTGTTTCCACTATCTTCCACTCTGCTCATCTCTCTCTCTCTACTCAGCCTAACTAGCTCCACCTGTCCCTGCTCTGCTCGGCTCTAATTACTCTGCCAGCTGCGCTGCATTACCCACTAACCTCTCCCAGTATTTAAAGTCCTGTCTTTCAGCTCTCCTTTGTCAGATCGTCTGCAAAGCTCACACCCGGAACCTGTGTGCTCGCGCTTCTGGCTCACCCTCGTTTTGTGACCCCGGACCTGCCTGATTCTTGGATACTCTTCTGCCCCAGGAAAACCAGACCTGCTTTCTGCCATTACGACTCCTGACTACTCTTCGACCCCGGTAACTCTGACCAGCCTTCTGCCTTGCTACAACGTATTTGGATTTCCCTTGAACTGTACTTCTGCCTTGTTTCATCCGCCCCGTTGTGTCTGTGTTTCCTCCCCCAGGACTTCTGGACCACCAACCACCGGCGTCATCGGACGCATCGCTGCCACTGGGGGGCACAGACCCAGCACATTGGACGGGATAACCCCTGGAGCCTTCACTCACTCCCTACTTCCCTTTTCCCTTAAGTTTTAATAAACTTTCTGGTGTGACGCAATTGTGGTCCTCTTGTCGTCTGTCTGAACCGTGACAGTACGATCTGACCATCATGGACTCAGCGCACACTTCCCCCGACATGGAAACCGAAGAACCTGAGCAACCCACCGCCATGCTACGCCTGGAACACACTGAGAGAGAGCTAGGCCGCATGAGCGGCGACATCACCTCTCTGCTTCAGGTCGGCCACCAACAGCATCAGCAGTTCCAGCAGCACCAGCAGCAGTCCCAGCAGCAGCAACAACAACTCGCCAGGATCATCCAACTCCTCACCAACCTTACCCCAGCCAGTCTGCCCACCAGCCCTGCCTCCGAGTTACCTGCCCCGGTCATTGCAGCCGCTGCCCCGGAACCCAAGATTGGAAACCCCGAGCGGTTCAACGGCGATTCTACCCAGGTCCGGCCATTCCTGACTAGCTGCCGACTTCAGTTCTCCTTGCAGCCAAGGACCTTCGCCACGGAGGGGGCTAGGGTCGGGTATGCCATCACTCACCTGACGGGCCGAGCTCGACTCTGGGGAACAGCAGAGTTCGAACGTCAAACCCCCGCATGTGCAACCTTCGACCTGTTTGCTGAGGAGATGCTGAAGGTGTTTGACCTGGATTCACCAACCGCAGAGGCGTCTCGTGAACTGTTCAGTATTCGACAAGGCAGACGTACAGTCGCAGACCATTCCATCGACTTCCGAACCCTGGCAAGACGAAGTTCTTGGAACACACCATCGTTGGTGGGACGCGTTCTTCCATAGCTTGGCTGACTATATCAAGGACGAGTTGGTCTCCCATGAACTGCCTTCCACTCTTGATGAAGCCATCGCACTGACTGTCCGGATCGACAGAAGGATACAGACCCGTCGTCGTGAGAGGGGGCGCCAAGGTCCACCAACTACCGGCATTCGGAGAGATCCGACTGGGCTCCTGTCAGCTACTGCCACTCACCCAAGTCAGCTTGATCAGTCTGAGCCTATGGAGATTGGGCGAGCCTCTCTCACTCCTGCAGAGCGCCAGCGCCGCTCACCTCAAACCTCTGCCTCTATTGTGGAGGTGATGGACATCGTGTGGTAACCTGCCCTTTAAAGCCGAAGCTCACCGGGCATAGGGGGAGTCCGGTTGAGCTCAATGACCATCCAGTCCTCCGACCGCAAACCCTTGCTGCAAGTTCACCTCCGCCTCTCTGACTCAACTCACACCCTGGCTGCTCTGGTGGATTCTGGCGCCGAAGCCAACATAATGGACATCAAGCTGGCACGCCAACTGGGACTGGAGAACCTCCGTTTGACACCTCCTATTCCTGCCCGGGCACTGGACGGACACTTACTCGGATCGGTCACTCATGTCACGGCCCCGGTCTTGATGGGTCTGTCCGGAAACCATCAAGAAACTATCCAGTTTCACCTGCTCCCCTCTCCAGGCCAACCCCTCATCCTGGGTTACCCATGGCTCCGCCGGCACAACCCTCAGCTCGACTGGGTGACCGGGGTGATCAGGGAGTGGGGAGAGGACTGCCACCGAACCTGCCTGCTTGCTGCCGCACTACCCCCTCGGCCAGTACCTACTAACTCCGCTCCTGACCTCTCCCATGTCCCAGAATGCTACCATGGTCTCAGAGAAGTGTTTAACAAAGCAAGAGCCACATCTCTGCCCCCTCACCGACCGTACGACTGTGCCATCGACCTCCTCCCTGGAACAGCCCCTCCAAGGGGCCGTCTTTATTCGTTGTCTGCTCCTGAAAGAAGGTCCATGGAGGACTACATCAATGACTCTCTGTCCACAGGATTGATCCGTTCATCTTCATCTCCGGCTGGTGCTGGCTTCTTCTTTGTGGGGAAGAGGGACGGATCTCTTCGCCCCTGCATCGACTACAGGGGACTCAACGACATCACAGTGAAAAACCGTTACCCTCTCCCTCTGCTCACCTCTGCTTTTGAGTTGCTCCAGGGAGCCACTGTTTTTACCAAGTTGGATCTCAGAAACGCTTACCACCTAGTGCGGATCCGGGAGGGAGATGAATGGAAGACCGCATTCAATACACCAACAGGCCACTACGAGTATCTGGTTATGCCTTTTGGCCTCACCAATGCTCCTGCTGTGTTCCAGGCTCTAGTGAATGATGTACTGCGGGACATGTTAAACAAGTTTGTCTTCGTTTACCTGGATGACATCTTAATCTACTCCAGAAACCTGTCTGAACACACCCGCCATGTCCAGCAAGTCCTTCATCGTCTTCTGGAGAATTCCCTCTACGCCAAGGCAGAGAAATGTGAGTTTCACGTCAAGACAGTGGCCTTCCTGGGGTACATAGTGGCAGAGGGAAGTATCCAAATGGATCCTGCCAAAGTATCAGCAGTCACTTCATGGCCAGTTCCGGAGAACAGAAAGAAGCTGCAACAGTTTCTGGGGTTTGCTAACTTCTATAGAAAGTTTATCCGGAACTACAGTACCGTTGCTGCCCCTCTCACTGCTCTAACCAGCACCAAGCAACCCTTCACCTGGACCCCAGCAGCCGACAAGGCCTTCAGTACCCTCAAGGTAAGGTTCACCTCCGCTCCCATCCTCCAGATGCCTGACGTGGACCGGCAATTCATTGTGGAGGTGGACGCCTCGGATGTGGGAGTTGGTGCTGTGATTTCTCAGTGGGCTGCGGAGGATAGGAAGCTCCATCCCTGTGCCTTTTTCTCACGTCGGTTGTCCCCCTCTGAGTGCAATTACGACATAGGGAACCGAGAGCTGCTGGCTGTGAAGCTTGCCTTGGAGGAGTGGCGTCACTGGCTGGAGGGGTTCACCATTCCATTTCTCGTTTGGACCGATCATAAGAACTTGGAGTACATCCGCACGGCCAGACGGTTGAACTCCAGGCAGTCCCGCTGGGCCCTGTTCTTCACCAGGTTTAATTTCACTCTGTCATACCGGCCTGGATCACGCAACACCAAGCCAGACGCCCTCTCCCGTCAATTCCAGAAGGATGACAACCCCTCCAAGGATCCTGTGTCGATTCTGCCAAGTCCCTGCATCGTAGCAGCTCTGACCTGGGCTGTTGAGGAACAGGTGCTGGAAGCTCTCCGTAACCAGCCCGGTCCCAGCACTTGCCCAGCTGACCGCCTTTTTGTCCCCGAAAACCTAAGGTCCCAGGTCGTTCAGTGGGGACATGACTCCCGCCTAGCTTGTCACCCTGGCTCCACCCGCACTTACAACCTGCTCGCCCAGAGGTTCTGGTGGCCCGCTCTGAGAAAGGATGTACGGGAATTCGTCCAAGCCTGCCCCATCTGCAACCAACACAAGTCGTCCTGCCAGCCCCCAGCCGGATTGCTGCAGCCCCTGCCTGTGCCCAGACGTCCCTGGTCTCACATCGCCCTTGACTTTGTCACGGGGCTGCCCCCCTTCAAGGGGCAAGACCGTCATTCTCACCATAGTTGACCGATTCAGCAAGATGGCACACTTCATTCCCCTCCCCAAGCTCCCAACCGCCAAGGAGACCGCCCAGGTGGTCCTGGAACACGTCTTCCGGATCCACGGACTGCCAAAGGATGTAGTTTCTGACCGTGGTCCACAATTCTCCTCCGCTTTTTGGAAGGAGTTCTGTCACCTGCTGGGAGCCACAGTCAGTCTGACTTCCGGATTCCATCCCCAATCCAATGGGCAGTCAGAGCGGGCAAATCAGGAGCTCGAGAAGGCACTGCGATGCATGACTTCACGCAACCCCCACTCCTGGTCGCAGCAATTGACATGGGTGGAGTACGCACACAATTCTCTGACCTGCTCTGCCATCGGTATGTCCCCTTTCCAATGTGTTTATGGATACCAGCCTCCTCTATTTGCCAGTCAGGAAGGGGAGGTTACTTGCCCATCTGCACTTGCGTTTGCCCGTCGATGTCGCCGCACCTGGTCACAGGCCCGAGCCACACTTCTCAGATCCGTTGCCAGCTACACTACCGGGGCCAACCGTCGGAGAATCCCTGCTCCCACCTACCATGTTGGTCAAAGGGTGTGGTTGTCGTCAAGGAACCTGCCACTCAGGGTGGAGTCGCAGAAGTTGGCACCTCGGTTCATTGGCCCATTCCCTATCATAAGAGTGATTAGCCCAACTGCTGTCCGGCTCCAACTGCCTAATTCCATGAGGGTGCACCCCACTTTCCATGTGTCTAAGATTAAGCCCATTCATGAGAGTCTGCTGGTCCCTGCTGCGCCTTGTCCTCCTCCTCCACAGCTCGTCGATGGTGGTCTGGTTTACACCGTCCGCCGCCTGCTTCGGTCCAGACGGAGGGGTAGGGGTCTCCAGTACCTCATTGACTGGGAGGGCTATGGACCTGAGGAAAGGACCTGGGTGCCAGCTAGTCGGATTGTGGATAGGACTCTCATCACCGCCTTCCACCAACGGCATCCTGATCAACCTGCAATCCGTAGGGGCCGCCCCAGAGGGGATCCCTAACCGTCCTGCCCGCTCGGCTTCCTGTCCTGTGCCTGATCCTGTCTCGGGACCTGTCCCATCTCCCGACCACGGCCCTCCGGCTTCCTCCGAGGATGAGGGCGTTCGCTCGGACCGTTCGGAGGAGTTCTAGCCCTCCTCCGGCTCCCCTCCTCCCGCCCGGCGTGGTGTTGCTCTTGGGACTTCTGGGGCCGTCCCTTGGGGGGTTCTGTCATGAGCCCTCTCACTCCACCGGGTTACCACCTTAATGTGTTTCCACTATCTTCCACTCTGCTCATCTCTCTCTCTCTACTCAGCCTAACTAGCTCCACCTGTCCCTGCTCTGCTCGGCTCTAATTACTCTGCCAGCTGCGCTGCATTACCCACTAACCTCTCCCAGTATTTAAAGTCCTGTCTTTCAGCTCTCCTTTGTCAGATCGTCTGCAAAGCTCACACCCCGGAACCTGTGTGCTCGCGCTTCTGGCTCACCCTCGTTTTGTGACCCCGGACCTGCCTGATTCTTGGATACTCTTCTGCCCCAGGAAAACCAGACCTGCTTTCTGCCATTACGACTCCTGACTACTCTTCGACCCCGGTAACTCTGACCAGCCTTCTGCCTTGCTACAACGTATTTGGATTTCCCTTGAACTGTACTTCTGCCTTGTTTCATCCGCCCCGTTGTGTCTGTGTTTCCTCCCCCCCCAGGACTTCTGGACCACCAACCACCGGCGTCATCGGACGCATCGCTGCCACTGGGGGGGGGCACAGACCCAGCACATTGGACGGGATAACCCCTGGAGCCTTCACTCACTCCCTACTTCCCTTTTCCCTTAAGTTTTAATAAACTTTCTGGTGTGACGCAATTGTGGTCCTCTTGTCGTCTGTCTGAACCGTGACAACCTTAACCCTAACCTTCACCTAATTTTAACTAATTCAGAAACTGAACAGATTAAAAATGTATAAAAGAAGTTTAAATTGAAGCCTTTTTCTTTACAGATGTCCTGTTGTATTTGTGGTGACCTTAAATCCATGGATGAAAAGTGTCCTGTGTTTTTAGGACAGATGCAGTGCATAAGGCCTACATAGAATGTGAATAATGACATTAAGGGTACGTCTCAAATGGCACCCTATCTCACACACAAACACACACACACACGCACACACACAAATACACACGCACACACACAAATACACACGCACACACACTATTTTTTGTGTGAGCATATGAATAAATTCCTTCTTATCAGCATCCTGTGTGTTGAGAGTTATATTTCACACACCATTAGACATAACATGAGGTCAGTACATTACTCACAACATGAGGTCAGTACATTAGACACAACATGAGGTCAGTACATTAGACACAACATGAGGTCAGTACATTAGACACAACATGAGGTCAGTACATTAGACACAACATGAGGTCAGTACATTAGACACAACATGAGGTCAGTACATTACTCACAACATGAGGTCAGTACATTAGACATAACATGAGGTCAGTACATCAGACACAACATGAGGTCAGTACATTATTCACAACATGAGGTCAGTACATTAGACACAACATGAGGTCAGTACATTAGACACAACATGAGGTTAGTACATTAGACATAACATGAGGTCAGTACATTAGACACAACATGAGGTCAGTACAGTAGAACACAACATGAGGTCAGTACATTAGACACAACATGAGGTCAGTACATTATACATAACATGAGGTCAGTACATTAGACACAACATGAGGTCAGTACATTAGACATAACATGAGGTCAGTACATTACTCACAACATGAGGTCAGTACATTAGACATAACATGAGGTCAATACATTAGACACAACATGAGGTCAGTACATTAGACACAACATGAGGTCAGTACATTAGACATAACATGAGGTCAGTACATTAGACATAACATGAGGTCAGTACATTAGACACAACATGAGGTCAGTACATTAGACACAACATGAGGTCAGTACATTAGACATAACATGAGGTCAGTACATTAGACACAACATGAGGTCAGTACATTAGACACAACATGAGGTCAGTACATTAGACACAACATGAGGTCAGTACATTAGACACAACATGAGGTCAGTACATTAGACACAACATGAGGTCAGTACAGTAGACTCCTGATAAGTAAGTCCGTAGTACTCAGGAATCAGATATAAAGATGAACAGGAGAAGAAAATGTCCCAACCTCAACCACGATTGTTACTCTTTCATCATCTTCCTGTTTTAACATTTCCCTTTTATTCTGGGTGTAACATCATAAACAGGTTGTCACACCTCAGAGCAGAGACAGATAGAGACACAGACACAGGGTCAACGACAAGACCAGAACCCGAATATAGACAGAAAACACAGTAAGTTGTTGGAGATGTCTGAGGCCATCTATGCTGTGCCAGATATGACCAAGAAGGTCAAGTTTGACAGAGGTGAGATGGAGGAGAGGATTGTGGATATCTACATCAGTGCAAACACCCTGAGAGACGGTGAGACCAGCACCAAGAGAGAAGAGACAGCAGACACTGCTCCTAATAATGGACCAGGAGACCAGCACTCAGGTAACACACACACTCAGCCCTATTAGAGGAGAAAGTCCAAGGTCCCTCCCTTAGGATATTATTCTCCAATGTGTTTTGAGAAGGAGGGGGGTGGGGGGGAGAGGATGCGAGGAGGAATTGAGGAAGGATGAATTGAGAAAGAGTCCATTTGCAAGTCTGTAATACCACTATTTCACCTCTATGGTGAGTTCATCTCTCACTTTAACCACTATATGAAACCATCACTTAACCATTCAGGACCTTATCCAACCATTAACATAATAACTATGAGAAAAGAAGAGAGATAGATAGGGAGAGAGCGAGGAGAGAGAGAGAGAGAGAGAGAGAGAGAGAGAGAGAGAGAGAGAGAGAGAGAGAGAGAGAGAGAGAGAGAGAGAGAGAGAGAGAGAGAGAGAGAGAGAGAGATAGAGAGAGAGAGAGAACGTTTGTTTCTGTGGGTTATTGTTAAACCACTTTCTCACAGATCCAGTTCTGATATTTGTAACATTTGTCATCATTCCATGTCTTTACAGAGTAATCTTGTCCATAGTATATATCAACAGAGAACTCCTGCCCAGAGAACTGACCACCATTATCAGGCTGTCCTGCCCCCCAGTACCTAAACACAGAGAACCAGACAGTCAGACACTGTTGTACAAACATCCTTATAGACATATGTTTTTTTCAGCTGTAAAGACACTCTCTAAGATGAGCATACCATTATCAACACTTTTATAATTATTTTTTTTACTCTTTCCATGACATTTTCAAATAGTAATTGGCTTCTATGATGGTTCTATAGAGTCTAAACATATATTTTTAGGAACATGATTGGAAGCTCTCTTTCTCTCTCGTTGTTTATCTGGTAGTCTAGTAATTATTATGTTGATGGTTGGATACAGTGAGAAGGAGGAGAGGAGATAGGAGGAGAGGAGATGGGAGGAGAGGAGATAGGAGGAGATGGGAGGAGAGGAGATGGGAGGAGAGGAGATAGGAGGAGAGGAGATAGGAGGAGAGGATATAGGAGGAGAGGAGATAGGAGGAGAGTAGATAGGAGGAGAGTAATCTAGGAAAACTAATTGAGATAGAGCCTTAGTGTCAGAGAGACATAGAGGAGGAAGAAGAACATTAAGAGAATGAGGAAGAGAGAAAAAATAAAACAAATAATAGTTGTGTTTAGATTTAGAGGAGAGGATGTAGACATACTGTACTCTGGAAAATGACTCTTCATTATTTTATTAGAAACATGTCATGTGATTTGCCATAGGTTGAGGCTAAGTTAAAAAAAACATTTTAAAAACGATGCTAATGAAAGACGTGACTCACAACCTTCACTGTACAAGGGCCAACTTGAAGTTGACCAATGGTAACACACTGCACCATGCACCAGTGGACCTGCCTGCTACATACCCACTCACTCATGCATTGTGTCTATCTACTGTTGTGTCTCTTCCTGGAGGTTGCTGTCTGCTCAAACCACTGGTTAAGGTGTGAACTCCTCCCTAAATCTATAACACTGTACGTTCTCAGACACAGACTGTTAAACTAAAGCAGATGTTTAAGAGGATATACCACAGAATATACTGTCCGTTGTATTGTGTGCAGCTCCTTAAAGTACTAAAGTATATTTTAAGGGGGCAATTAGAATTAGCCTTTATATGGAGCAGTCTGAGGAGATTTATGCTAATGTTGACAGGAAGAGCTGTGGACAGGATACAGTGAACAGGAGCATAGATAAACAACCTGAATCTCAGAATACTGGTAAGTACACTGTAGTCACAGAGACACACACATCGAAGTGTAAACCAATAGTTATTATTCTTCCAATTGCCACACAAACAATATACCTGATGTTAATGTGATGATATTGGCTGATGACCAATGCCCCAAGGCTTCAAAAGCCAACTGAGTAAAAAAAACTGTAACGAACTACATCTCCTAAATGAAAATACTACATCTCCTAAATGAAAGGTCGTTCCTTTAAGATTAGAGGTTAAATGTTCTGAAATGTTCGAGACTCTGTAGGATGTATACTAACTGCAGAAACATTCATTTTCATATTCATAAAGTCCTATGTAACTCGCCACTGTGTATTTCCAACCTGGTCTCAAAGCATTTCGTTTTATTCTGTACGTAAAGCAAGACACTCCATTTAGTATGATATGTTACCTTTCATATGTTACCTTTTATATGTCAATGTGTGGATGCCCATCATCCATTTGGTATGATATGTTACGAATTACAATTTGTATGATATGTTACGAATTTGCTAAACTTACAATATGTTATGAATTTGCTAAACGTGTGATATGTTATGAATTCTACTAACATTAGCTATCTGGCTAACATTAGCAAGGCTAGGGGTTAACTGTAACTGGCCACTATATTTCCTGTTGCAGTGAGAAGCTGTATCTTTAACAACCACAAGTCCCCCTCAACAAAAAGAGAGATGGGGGTGAGAAACCACCACTTTAAATGTGCAGCTATTTTTCCACCTTTTAGAGATCATGCAAAAGAGATTCTTCATACTTTGAGATCATATGGGGCGAATCCTATCTTCCACTTAAGTCAAATTTAGACTTAGTCATTCATTTATATCAATGGGAGACTAAGTGAATTTTGAATTAAAGGGATACTTCAGGATTTTAGCAATGATGCACTTTATCTACTTCCCCAAAGTCAGATGAGCTTGTGGATACCATTTGTATGACTCTGTATCCAGTATGAAGGAAGTTAGAGGTGGTTTTGTGAGCCATTGCTAACTAGAGTTGACTGGAGGTTTATGGCATGGAGGTCATTGCACTAATTCTAGTTTCAATCAGGTTTGACATAACAGACTGTAAAAACACCAGCTCCTATTGATTTACATTTTGGAAATCTGTTCCCAAGTATTCCCAAGTATAATAGAGAGACCCACACTAACGTAAACAAGGTTTGAAATTATTATATTTTAGTCCAATTTTATATCTATTTGGACTTGCGGTCAATTTGCAGCCTGGTAATTATTTGCAATTATGTTCCGGCCCCCTGACCATTCGCTCAAGACAAAAATCTGGCCACGGCTGAATCTAGTTGATGATCCCTGCGCTATATGGTCCATGTTCGATTGTGTCTCATTGATGATGCTATGTACAGTACCTGTGTCCACAGAGCCTGATAGCTCAGGGAAGAGATCCTCCAGAGTTGCTGCAGTGTGTCTGGGGCTGCTGTGTGTTCTACTGGCTGGGATCATAGGCCTGTATGTCCACTGTAAGTCTGAAGTTATAATTCCTACAATTCACCAGTAGTTCTGTGATTATCTCGTTTAATGATAAACTTTGTTGTTGTTGTGACAGATGATGGGGTCTCTAAAAGCTTCTTAGCATATAAGACCAACTCATCTGCAGAGAGAGACCAGCTACTGACCAGCTACAACACCCTGACTAAAGAGAGAGACCAGCTACAGACCAGCTACAACACCCTGACTGCTGAGAGAGACCAGCTACAGACAGAGAGAGAGATTCTTAACAAGAGGCTTACCAATCTCAGTGAGTAAACCTACAGTAATACATTATCATTAATCCCACACACTTTACAGTGTGTCTGTATTCTTTCATTAAGTGTTTAGTGTGATAAGTTGAAGGAAATTCATTTTTTCATCTTGTAGAACAAACCTGTCCTGAAGGCTGGCAGAAGTTTGAATCCAGTTGGTACTTCCTGTCTACCGAGACTAACACCTGGAAGGAGAGCAGAGAGGACTGTCTGGAGAGAGGAGCAGACCTGGTGATCATAAACAGTGATAAGGAACAGGTGAGAGAGAGAGAGAGAGAGAGAGAGAGAGAGAGAGAGAGAGAGAGAGAGAGAGAGAGAGAGAGAGAGAGAGAGAGAGAGAGAGAGAGAGAGAGAGAGAATATGGGTGTACAGGGGGTAGATATAATCAAACATGTAAATATATACAGTACCAGTCAAAAGTTTGGACACCTGGGTTTTCTTTATTTTGTACTATTTTCTAAATTGTAGTATAATAGTGAAGACATCACACTATGAAATAACACATATGGAATCATGTGGTAACCAAAAAAGTGTTAAACAAATTCAAATATATGTTATATTTGAGATTCTTCAAATAGCCACCCTTTGCCTTGATGACAGCTTTGCACACTCTTGGCATCCTGTCAGTCAGCTTCACCTGGAATGCTTTTCCAACAGTCTTGAAGGAGTTACCACATATACTGAGCACTTGTTGGCTGCTTTTCCTTCACTCTGCGGTCCGACTCAACCCAAACCATCTCAATTGGGTTGCGGTCTGGGGATTTTGGAGGCCAGGTCATCTTATGCAGCACTCCATCACTCTCCTTCTTGGTAAAATAGCCCTTACACAGCCTGAAGGTGTGTGGGTCATTGTCCTGTTGATAAACAAATGATAGTCCCACTAAGCCCAAACCAGATGGGGTGGCGTATCGCTGCAGAATGCTGTGGTAGCCATGCTGGTTAAGTGTGCCTTGAATTCTAAATAAATCACAGAGAGTGTCACCAGCAAAGCACCCCGCCACACCATAACACCTCCTCATCCATGCTTTACGGTGGGAGCAACACATGTGGAGATCATCCGTTCACCCACACCACGTCTCACAAAGACACGGTGGTTGGAACCAAAAATCTCCAAATTGTACTCCAGACCAAAGGACTTATTTCCACCGGTCTAATATCCATTGCTTGTGTTTCTTGGCCCAAGCAGGTCTCTTCTTCTTATTGGTGTCCTTTAGTAGTGGTTTCTTTGCAGCAATTTGACCATGAAGGCCTGATTCACACAGTCCCATCTGAACAGTTGATGTTGAGATGTGTCTGTGACTTGAACTCTGTGGAGCATTTATTTGGGCTGCATTTTCTGAGGGTGGTAACTCTAATTAAGTTATCCTCTGCAGCAGAGGTAAATCTGGATCTTCCTTCCCTGTGGCGGTCCTCATGAGAGCCAGTTTCAACATAGCGCTTGATGGTTTTTGCGATTGAACTTGAAGAAACTTTCAAAGTTCTTGAAATGTTCTGTATTGACTGACCTTCATGTGTTAAAGTAATGATGGACTGTAGCTTCTCTTTGATTATTTGAGCTGTTCTTGCCATAATATGTCAAGAACAGATACTGGTATAAAACCTTGTCACAACACAACTGACTGGCTCAAACGCATTAAGAAGGAATGAAATTTCACAAATTAACTTTTTACAAGGCGCAAAACTTTTGGCTGGTAGTGTATATATATTTATCTTTCTCAACAACAGACATTTCTGTACAACCTCCAGAAGAGAGTCTGGATTGGTCTGACTGACTCTGTTAAGGAGGGGACCTGGAAATGGGTGGATGGCACATCACTGTCCACAGGGTGAGAGATGATAACTAATCTGTGAATAAAGCTCCATTCAACATTTTTCTATACAGGTTACTGTCATTGATGATAGCAGTCAACAAAGTTAACTTTAAGATGAAAAATGCCTGTATATTATTTAGGATGGTGATGTTCTAACCATGATATCTAACTGTTTTTAACCCTGTGGGGACTGGTATTAACCACAATGTCTTCTAACTCTGATGTCTGACTGTTGTTTACCCTGTAGGTACTGGTATTAACCATGATATCTGATGGAATTTAACCCTGTAGGTACAGGTATTAACCATGATATCTGACGGTATTTAACCCTGTAGGTACTGGCATTACTATGATATCTGGCTGTTTTTAACCCTGTAGGTACTGGTATTAACAATGATATCTGACTGTTTTTAACCCTGTAGGTACTGGTATTAACCATGCTATCTGACTGTTTTTAACCCTGTAGGTACTGGTATTAACCATGATATCTGACTGTTTTTAACCCTGTAGGTACTGGTATTAACCATGCTATCTGATGGTATTTAACCCTGTAGGTACTGGTATTAACCATGATATCTGATGGTATTTAACCCTGTAGGTACTGGTATTAACCATGATATCTGACTGTTTTTAACCCTGTAGGTACTGGTATTAACCATGATATCTGACTGTTTTTAACCATGTAGGTACTGGTATTAACCATGCTATCTGATGGTATTTAACCCTGTAGGTACTGGTATTAACCATGATATCTGATGGTATTTAACCCTGTAGGTACTGGTATTAACCATGATATCTGACTGTTTTTAACCCTGTAGGTACTGGTATTAACCATGATATCTGACTGTTTTTAACCATGTAGGCACTGGTATTAACCATGATATCTGACTGTTTTTAACCCTGTAGGTACTGGTATTAACCATGATTTCTGACTGTTTTTAACCCTGTAGGTACTGGTATTAACCATGATATCTGACTGTTTTTAACCCTGTAGGTACTGGAATGACAAACTTCCTGATAATGCAGGTCCTACTGGGGGTGAGGACTGTGTTGAGATACACAAAAAATGGCGTCCTCTAAAGGCATGGAATGACATGCCATGTGACAGCAAACTCAACTGGATTTGTGAGAAAAGGGTTTAACATCACCATGACAACATACTGTAACACGTACATTAGCCTACAGTGCACACAACCTCCTCTCTCTCTCTCTCTCTCTCTGTCTCTCTCTCTCTCTCTCTCTCTCTAACCTACAAACACACTTATTGTTATATTTGTTTGTAGTAGCATATTAATAAAAGTCATTTTCCTGTTTGTTGCTTCCTGTGTACCAGTAGTTATGTTTCACACATCATCAGATACAACATGAAGTTAGTGCATTTGACTTTTTGTACACTATACATGCAGTGCATTTAATCAATTACAATTCAAATACATTCTTCTTACTTGCTACATATATTTACATGCTCCCATTTAGGTCTGGTTCAAACATTCTCAACCCTACCAAACCACCATTACATACACTGTATATGAGTGTAGTAGAGATATCAAAGGGTATCAAAGGATGTTACTTAATCATTTTTGTCACGGTCGAGGTAAGGAGTAGACCAAGGCGCAGCGTGATGAACAAACATGACTTTAATTAGTTAAAGCGTCAAAATACAAAACAAAACACGACTCGTGACGTCCACGGTATCAATGACCGAACACGGAACAAAAACCCACAAACCCAAAGCGAAACACCGACAGTTAAATATGGCTCCCAATCAGAGACAACCAGCAACCAGCTGACACTCGTTGCCTCTGATTGGGAGTCACTCAGTCAAACATAGAAACAGAACACATAGAATGAACACACCCTGGCTCAACATAATGAGTCCCAGAGCCAGGGTGTGACAGTACCCCCCCCTAAAGGCGCGACCGCGCCTCAACTAAACAAAACAGGGGAGGGCTGGGCGGGCATACCTCCTCGGCGGCGGTTCTGGCTCCGGCCTTGACCACCACCCTCCAATACACCCCCCATAGTGCCCCTGGTCCAGTCTGTCGACTTGCACCCCTGGCTTGGTGCGTGGAGGAGGAACGGGCCTTACCAGGCTGACTTCTCGCACCCCTGGCTTAGTGCGAGTGGCAGGAACAGGCCGGACCGGGCTGGCGACGCGCACCGTAGGTTTGGTGCAGTGGCAGGAACAGGCCGGGTCGGGCTGGCGGCAGCGCACCGTAGACTTGGTGCGGGTGGCAGGAACAGGCCGGGTCGGGCTGGCGACGCGCACCGTAGACTTGGTGCGGGTGGCAGGAACAGGCCGGACCGGGCTGGCGACGCGCACAGTAGGTTTAGTGCGTGGAGCAGGGACAGGCCGGGCTGGGCTGTCGACGCACACCGTAGGCTTGGTGCGTGGAGCAGGGACAGGCCGGGCTGGGCTGTCGACGCACACCGTAGGCTTGGTGCGTGGAGCAGGGACAGGCCGGGCTGGGCTGGCGACGCACACCGTAGGCTTGGTGCGTGGAGCAGGGACAGGCCGAACCGGGCTGTGGAGACGGATAGGAGGCCTGGAGTGAAGAGCGGCCACCACCCGTCCTGGCTGAATGCCTACCCTCACACACTCTGTGTGAGGCATCCGCACAGGACGTACAGGGCGGTGTACCCCTGGCCTGGTGGCCTTCTGGATCCGCCCCCTTTTTCTCCTCCGTCAGCCCCGTCGTCCATGCCGTGTGCCCCCCCCTAAAAATTTTCTGGGGTTGCCTCACGACCGTCCGACGACGACCCTGATCACGCCGTAGCTCCTCTCTACGCCGCGCCTCCACCGTCTCTTCTCCCGGCGCTTCCTCCCATGTCCAGCCCAAGAGCTGCCCCTGGACACGCTGCTTGGTCGTTGCATGGTGGGTTTTTCTGTCACGGTCGAGGTAAGGAGTAGACCAAGGCGCAGCGTGATGAACAAACATGACTTTAATTAGTTAAAGCGTCAAAATACAAAACAAAACACGACTCGTGACGTCCACGGTATCCATGACCGAACACGGAACAAAAACCCACAAACCCAAAGCGAAACACCGACAGTTAAATATGGCTCCCAATCAGAGACAACCAGCAACCAGCTGACACTCGTTGCCTCTGATTGGGAGTCACTCAGTCAAACATAGAAACAAAACACATAGAATGAACACACCCTGGCTCAACATAATGAGTCCCAGAGCCAGGGTGTGACAATTTTTGACAATCAGTCTTTGTTGTCAAGCTACATATAAGCCCAATATCAAATGCTCATATTTGACTGTTGTTCCCCTATATGGGTCCCAAAAGAGGGAAGTGAAGTGGTTAAACCAGCTGTCACTCAAAAACTCCTCAACCAATAAGGTTCATCAAGAGAGAGGAGAGCCCTGGTGGATTCTGTTGTCATCTCATCCTCACTGGTTAAGCTTACCCACCCTCAATATCCACTTGGAGCAGGTTATAGTGTCAAATCTATTGTATGGACATCATAATGACCCATGTTTGTAGTCCTGGATCTCCTGAACATGTTGGTGTATATTTGGGAGTAAATAGAGGGTCCAAATCAGCAGAAATGTGAAAGGAAGGGGGAGTTCTGGAAACTACCTGAATTATCTTGGGGCTGTTACATATGATATTTAATATATGTTAACAGCTAGACTTTGTTCTCCACTTCCCCTCTATTATCTATATCTTCCTGGTATGATAGTGTCCTGTCCATCACCACAAATAGCAAGTCCCATTCCCTGAGCAGGAGGACTGTGTTGAGATATACTCTGGACAAGATGACCATGTAGAGACATGGAATGATTTATATTGTGCCACAGAAAATGGTTTAACAATAAGCACTGTAACAATCTCTCACACACACACATGCACACAAGTACGTACACAAGTATGCAAACTTGTTATATTTTTTGTATTAGCATAGCCACAACTACCCGTGTCATTTTGTTGATACTTCCCTAGAGTTAACACCTACAGCAGTCACACTGACAGATTCACACAGATGACTCAGAGACAGAGATATCACTAGAAGCAGAGACTTAACGTATAGAGGGCTTGCAGTTGACGTACGACGCCTCCTGGCGGCCATGTTGGAAGACCACCACATTAATTCTAGAAGCAGAGACTTAATGTATAGTAGACCTACATAGAAAGAAAGACCCAGGCATTGTTAAAGATGTCAAAGGTCATCTATGCTGAGCCAGATATGAACAACAAGGTCAAGTTTGACAGAGGTGAGATGGAGGAGAGGATTATGGATATCTACATCAGTGCAGACACCCTGAGAGACGCTGAGACCAGCACCAAGAGAGAAGAGACAACAGACACTGCTCCTAATAATGGACCAGGAGACCAGCACTCAGGTAACACACACACACAGCATGTCTCTTAGCCTGATATATCAAAGAAGAGACCCTTCCTACAGACGTAGGATCTCCATTTGATCACTCTTTTGATGCTGAGAATTTTCCTGAATAGCAGGAAATGCAAACTTTTAGTGTATTCAAGGTTTAAAAAGGTTCCTAAAGTTTGTAATTTCCACATTGAAATGTAAGACTTGATTTGCCCTAAAGAAGAAGGAAAAAACTCCATTAATTATAATTATCATAATAATTATCATTTCCTGTTGCTGCAGGACTATTTTCCAGTTATAGCAAACCTGCTCAAATTAAGATCCTACATCTGTATATGTTGCAGTGTGTATGAGGCTGCTCTGTGTTCGATCATAGGCCTTTCTGTCAACTGTAAATTTGTGTCATATGTTCATTGCTTGTCAACTAGTTGTAAGAAGTGCTGGTTGCTAGGCCTATTTACCTATTTATGTAAATAAGGTATTTTCATATGAAAATGTAATTAACTAACAAATAATGATCATTGTTGATGACCCACTCTTGATGATGGTATCTACATCTTACAGAGTGTGGCTTTAAAGCTGAGAAAACATAGGACTATGTCTATAATTGAGGAGGATGTTTGTACCACAGTATCTGACTGTCTGGTTCTCTGTGTTTAGGTACTGGGGGGCAGGACAGCCTGATAATGGTGGTCAGTTCTCTGGGCAGGAGTTCTCTGTTGATATATACTATGGACAAGATTACTCTGTAAAGACATGGAATGGTGACAATTCTTTCAAAAAAATAATTGTTTAACAGTTGCCTACTGTAACAATGTTCTCTCTCTCTCTAGTAGTTATTATGTTGAAAAGAGGAAAAGAGGAAAAGAGAAGAGAGAGAGAGAGAGAGAGAGAGAGAGAGAGAGAGAGACTACAGGGTTAAAAGCAGTCAGATATCATGGTTAATATCAGTACCTAAACGGATAAAAACAGTCAGATATCACAGTTACAACATCTAAATAATATACAGACATTTTTCATCTTAAAGTTAACTTTGTTGACTGCTGCCATCAATGACAAAAACCTGCATAGAAAAAGTTTGAATGGAGCCTTCTTTACAGATTAGGTCTCATCTCTCACCCGGTGGTCAGTGCTGTTCCGTCCACCCATTTCCAGGTCCCTTCATTAACAGAGTCAGTCAGACCAATCCAGACTCCCTTTTTGAGATTGAAGAGAAACTCCTGTTGTTGAGAAATATAAATATTTATACAGTGAGTTACAAAAGTATTGGGACAGTGACACATTTATGTTTAGTTTTTGGCGCTGTACTCCAGCACTTTGAATTTGAAATAATAGAATGACTATGAGGTTAAGGTGTAGACTGTCAGCTTTCATTTTAGGGTATTTTCATACATATCGGGTGAACCGTTTAGAAATTACAGCACTTTATGTACACAATCCCCTATTTCAGGGGACCATAAGTATTGGGAGAAATTCACTTATATGTGTATTAAAGCAGTCAAAGCTTAGTACTTGGTCCCATATTCATAGCACGCAATGAATACATCAAGCTTGTGACTCTACAAACTCGTTGGATGCATTTCCTGTTTGTTTTGGTTGTGTTTCTGATTATTTTGTGGCCAATAGAAATTGATTGTCACACCCTGGCTCTGGGACTCTATATGTTGAGCCAGGGTGTGTTCATTCTATGTGTTGTATTTCTTTGTTGGGAGTTCTAGTTTGTTTATTTCTTTGTTGGCCTGAGTGACTCCCAATCAGAGGCAACGAGTGTCAGCTGTGGCTGGTTGTCTCTGATTGGGAGCCATATTTAAACTGTCGGTTTTCCCTTAGTGTTTGTGGGATCTTGTTTCGAGTTGGTTTGTGTTAGACCGTGAACTGTCACGTTATCGTTTTGTTGTGCTTATTATCACTGAAGATAATAAAGTTCAGTATGTTCGTCTGCAACGCTGCGCCTTGGTCTTCATCTGTTCTAGACGATCGTAACATTGATGGTAAATAATGTATTGTCTCTCTCTCTCTCTCTCTCAAACCCAAATACACGCATGCATGCACACAGAAGTTGAATTTATTTGTAGTATAATATGAATATAAGTCCTACTTATTTCCTGTTTGTAGTTTCCTGTGTACCAGTAGTTATGTTTCACACATCATCAGAGTCAACATGAATTTAGTACATTTTTATGAAAGGTCATAGCAGAAAAAGCACAGAGACAGACACAGGGGCAACGACAGGACCAGAAACTGAGAATAGACTGAAAACACAAACAGTTGTTGGAGATGTCTGAGGCCATCTATACTGACCGAGAAGGTCAAGTTTGACAGAGGTGAGGTGGAGGAGAGGATTGTGGATATCTATGTCGGTGCCGACCCCCTGAGAGACGGTGAGACCAGCACCAAGAGAGAAGAGACAGCAGACACTGCTGCTAATAATGGACCAGGAGACAAGCACTCAGTGAACACACACACACACACACACTCAACCCTATTAGAGGAGAAAGTCCAAGGTCCCTCCCTTAGGATATTATTCTCCAATGTGTTTGAGAAGGAGGGGGGGAGAGAGGATGTGAGAATGATGAATTGAGAAAGAGCCCGTAGGCAAGTCTGTAATACCATTATTTCACCTCTATGGTCATGTGACAGCAAACTCAACTGGATTTGTGAAAAAGTGGTTTAACATCAACATGACATCATACTGTAACATGTACAGTAGCCTACAGTGCAAATAACTTCCTCCTTCTCTCTCTCTCTCTCTCTCTCTCTCGCTCTGTCTCAAACCTACGAACACACTTATTATTTGTTTGCAGTAGCATATTAATAAAAGTCCTTCTTATTTCCTGTTTGTTGCTTCCTGTGTACGAGTAGTTATGTTTCACACATCATCAGATACAACATGAAGTTAGTGCATTTGACTTTTTGCACACTACATGCAGTGCATTTAATCAATTACAATTCAAATACATTCTTCTTACTTGCTACATATATTTATATGCTCCCATTTACGTCTGGTGCAAACATTCTCAACCCTACCAAACCACCATTACATACACTGTATATGAGTGTAGTAGAGATATCAAAGGGTATCAAAGGATGTTACTTAATCATATTTGACAGTCAGTCTTTGTTATCAAGTTACATATAAGCACAATATCAAATGCTCATATTTGACTGTTGTTCCCCTATATGGGTCCCAAAAGAGGGAAGTGAAATGGTTCAACCAGCTGTCACTCAAAAACTCCTCCACCAATCAGGTTCATCAAGTGAGAGGAGAGCCCTGGTGGTTTCTGTTGTCATATCATCCTCACTGGTTAAGCCTACCAACCCTCAATATCCACTTGGAGCAGTTTGTAGTGTCACATCTATTGTATGGACATTATAATGACCCATGTTTGTAGTCCTGGACCTCCTGAACATGTTGATGTATATTTGGGAGTAAACAGAGGGTCCAAATCAGCAGAAATGTGAAAGGAAGGGGGAATTCTGGAAACTCCCTGAATTATCTTGGGGCTGTTACATATGATATTTAATATATGTTAACAGCTAGACTTTGTTCTCCACTTCCCCTCTATTATCTATATCTTCCTGGTATGATAGTGTCCTGTCCATCACCAGAAATAGCAAGTCCCATTCCCTGGGCAGGAGGACTGTGTTGAGATATACTCTGGACAAGATGACCATGTAGAGACATGGAATGATTTATATGGTGCCACAGAAAATGGTTTAACAATAAGCACTGTAACAATCTCTCACACACACACATGCACACAAGTACGTACACAAGTATGCAAACTTGTTCTATTTTTTGTATTAGCATAGCCACAACTACCCGTGTCATTTTGTTGATACTTCCCTAGAGTTAACACCTACAGCAGTCACACTGACAGATTCACACAGATGACTCAGAGACAGAGATATCACTGGAAGCAGAGACTTAACGTATAGTAGACCTACATAGAAAGAAAGACCCAGGCATTGTTAAAGATGTCAAAGTTAATCTATGCCGATCCAGATATGAACATGAAGGTCAAGTTTGACAGGGATGAGATGGAGGAGAGGATTGTGGATATCTACATCAGTGCAGACACCCTGAGAGACGGTGAGACCAGCACCAAGAGAGAAGTGACAGCAGACACTGCTCCTAATAATGGACCAGGAGACCAGTACTCAGGTAACACACACACACAGACACACAGCAGGACTCTTAGCCTGATAGCTCAAAGAACAGACCCTTCCTACAGATGTAGAATCTCACTCTATTGATGCTGTGTTCTAATACAGTCTAGGTAGATGGGTTTGGGTTAGTTATCTGTGTTCTAATACAGTCTAGGTAGATGGGTTTGGGTTGGTTATCTGTGTTCTAATACAGTCTAGGTAGATGGGTTTGGGTTAGTTATCTGTGTTCTAATACAGTCTAGGTAGATGGGTTTGGGTTGGTTATCTGTGTTCTAATACAGTCTAGGTAGATGGGTTTGGGTTAGTTATCTGTGTTCTAATACAGTCTAGGTAGATAGGTTTGGGTTGGTTATCTGTGTTCTAATACAGTCTAGGTAGATAGGTTTGGGTTAGTTATCTGTGTTCTAGCACAGTCTAGGTAGATGGGTTTGGGTTAGTTATCTGTGTTCTAATACAGTCTAGGTAGATAGGTTTGGGTTGGTTATCTGTGTTCTAATACAGTCTAGGTAGATGGGTTTGGGTTAGTTATCTGTGTTCTAATACAGTCTAGGTAGATGGGTTTGGGTTAGTTATCTGTGTTCTAATACAGTCTAGGTAGATGGGTTTGGGTTAGTTATCTGTGTTCTAATACAGTCTAGGTAGATGGGTTTGGGTTAGTTATCTGTGTTCTAATACAGTCTAGGTAGATGGGTTTGGGTTGGTTATCTGTGTTCTAATACAGTCTAGGTAGATAGGTTTGGGTTAGTTATCTGTGTACTAATACAGTCTAGATAGATGGGTTTGGGTTAGTTATCTGTGTTCTAATACAGTCTAGGTAGATGGGTTTGGGTTAGTTATCTGTGTTCTAATACAGTCTAGGTAGATGGGTTTGGGTTGGTTATCTGTGTTCTAATACAGTCTAGGTAGATAGATTTGGGTTAGTTATCTGTGTACTAATACAGTCTAGATAGATGGGTTTGGGTTAGTTATCTGTGTTCTAATACAGTCTAGGTAGATGGGTTTGGGTTAGTTATCTGTGTTCTAATACAGTCTAGGTAGATGGGTTTGGGTTAGTTATCTGGGCATCTACAGCAGTGTTTCCTTCAAACCACAAACACTAAAGTACACACAATAGAATATACTACCACATCTTAATTTTCCATTTCAATATTTTGTAAAATATTGTAAATTTGATCAAATGTGGAATGATACCAGTCATCAGTCAATCATCAGGGTGACTTCTGACTACTGTTTATCTCTTTCCCACTAACAGGTATATATTTTATATACATTTTTTGGTGATATTTTCCCCCTCAGAACCCACAGTAAAGTTTGAGGCCCTCTTGAAGGTGTGACACAGTCATCATCAGGCTGAATTTGGTGCAAACCACAACACAAACAACCTGACAAAGATAAATGTCATTCAGTTTCCCAGATGTAAATATGCAGGTGTCATCATTACTGTATAAGATATTCATTGTATTTTCCATCTCTTAGATATATTGTGTTTTGTATTTGTGTCAAAGCAACAGTTAATGTCAAAACACCAGTTTAGTCAGTAGGTTGTTATGACGGTTCACTGCCACCCTATGGCCTCTGTTGTCTCTGCTAGTCAACATGATGGCTGCTGAAAGCTTCTTGGTAACTGAGTCACTCCCCATCTCTCTTCCAACCCCACTCATGAGGTTGGCCACGTTCCAGGCTGACTACATTGAAGTTGCCTGCCAGATGTCACAACTCCTCGATAGATGTTTAACATATCAGCTAACCAAATCATATGGTATAACAATCTAATGCCCAACAGCACAGTCGATGACTTGGCCAGCAGCCATGGGTCAATGGCTGTCTTCAATGTAGTCGGCCTGGAATGAGACCATCCTCGGTGTGGTTGACAGATTGAGCAGTACTGAGCTCTGACCTCACAGACACAGGAAACTACTAACCCTGCTCCTGCTCTCCCTCCCTCCCGTCTCCCTCTGACCTCACAGACACAGGAAACTACTAACCCTGCTACTGCCCTCCCTCCCTCCCATCTCCCTCTGACCTCACAGACACAGGAAACTACTAACCCTTCTACTGCTCTCCCTCCCTCCCATCTCCCTCTGACCTCACAGACACAGGAAACTACTAACCCTGCTCCTGCTCTCCCTCCCTTCCATCTCCCTCTGACAGTATCCTCTTCTCTTATCACTCTGGTTACGATTTAACTCTTTGGCCTCAAGTTCATTTCAAAGCCATAACTAAGTTTAATTTCTTTGTACATGTCACACCCTGACTCTGGGGACTCCTCTTTGTTGAGTCAGGGTGTGTATATTCTATGTTGTGGTGTTCTATGTTATAGGTTCTATTATGTGTAGATCTATGTTGGCCGGGGTGGTTCCCAATCAGAGGCAGCTGTAGCTCGTTGTCTCTGATTGGGGTCCATACTTAGGCAGCCTATTGGCACTAGTGGGTGGTGGGATCTTGTTCCGTGTTAAGGTATGTTGTGTTGTGCTGCCTTGGACTTCACGTATCGTTTGTTTATTGTTTTGTCGTTGTGTTTATTCGTTAATAAACATGTATGCATATCACGCTGCGCCTTGGTCCGTCTCGTTCGTCAATGATCGTGACAGAAGATCTCACCAAACGAGGACCAAGCAGCGTGTTCAGGAACAAACGCCGGGAATTAAACAGGAGGTTACATTAGTAGATGTCCTCCTCGGTTGGGGGAGAATTACAGAGGAGGAGGCCGTCCGTTACCGGAAGGCGATGAAGGAGGATGCCCAGGTAGGAGAGGAGAAACGGCGCCAACAGTGCCGACGACGGAGACCCGAGAGGCAACCCCAAGATAATTTTTGGGGGGGCACACGGTGTGGACGACGAGGCAGCAGGAGGCCGTTAAAGGGCGGATCTGCAGGTTAGGAGAGGAGGCCACCATGTTACGGGAGCTATTGGTTCAGAGGGAGCAGGAGTTATTCGGTCAGATGGAGGCGCTACAGGAGGCTATAATTGAGAAGGAAAGTGTAGAGGCACGGCGAGAGGAGCTGGTTAGGCAGCAGAAGGAGCGGGGGTTAATAAAGGAACCCAGTCCCGCTCCTCGCACCAAGCAAGTGGTGCGCGTCGCCAGTCCGGCCCGTCCTGTTCCTGCTTCCCGCACTAAGTCAGTGGTGCGTGTTCCCAGTACGGCCCGGCCTGTTCCTGCTCCTCGCACCACTGGCTTGCTGCTCCTCGCACCAAGCCAGTGGTGCGTGTCGCCAGCCCCGTCCGGCCTGTTCATGCCCCTCGCACCAAGGCAGTGGTGCGCGTCGCCAGCCCGGTCCGGCCTGTTCCTGCCCCTCGCACCAAGCCAGCGGTGCGCGTTGCCAGACCGGCCCGGCCTGTTCCTGCCCCTCGCACCAAGCCAGTGGTGCGCGTCGCCAGCCCGGCCCGTTCCTGCTCCCCGCACCAGGCCAGTGGTGCGCGTCGCCAGTCCGGTACGGCCCGTTCCTGCTCCCCGCACCAAGCCAGTGGTGCGCGTCGCCAGCCCGGTCCGGCCCGTTCCTGCTCTCCGCACCAAGCCAGTGTTGCGTGTGTCCAGTCCAGCACGGCCCGTGCCTGTTTCACCGGTAACTGGTACGGCACCGGTCAGCTGCTCCACTCCGGAGCCAGAGCAGTCTGCTCCACCGGTGCCCAGTTCAGCTCCGGTCAGCTGCTCCACTCCGGAGCCAGAGCAATCCGCTTCACCGGGGTCCAGTCCAGCTCCGGTCAGCTGCTCCACTCCGGAGCCAGAGCAGCCCGCTCCACCGGTGCCCAGTCCAGCTCCGGTCAGCGGCTCCTGTCCGGAGCCTGTGCAGTCCGCTCCACCGGTGCCCGGTCCAGCTCCGGTCAGCAGCTCCAGTCCAGACCCAGACGTCAGCCCCTCTCCAGGTTCGGGGTCTCCCACACCAGGGTCCAGACAGGGCTTGGTACTTCGTGGGAGGAAGGAGAGGGGAAGCAGCGCGCCGAGGTCCAGACCAGACCAGGGGCGCAACAGGGAGGCAGAGAGTAAGTGGTCGTCACGCCCTGAGCCGGATCCGCCCCTACCCTGTTATGTTTATGTTGTGCGGTCGGAGTCCGCACATTTGGGGGGGGTACTATCACGCCCTGACTCTGGGGACTCCTATTTGTTGAGTCAGGGTGTGTATATTCTATGTTGTGGTGTTCTATGTTATAGGTTATATTATGTGTAGATCTATGTTGGCCGGGTTGCTTCCCAATCAGAGGCAGCTGTAGCTCGTTGTCTCTGATTGGGGTCCATACTTAGGCAGCCTATTGGCACTAGTGGGTTGTGGGATCTTGTTCCGTGTTAAGGTATGTTGTGTTGCGCTGCCTTGGACTTCACGTATCATTTGTTTATTGTTTTGTCGTTGTGTTTATTCGTTAATAATCATGTATGCATATCACGCTGCGCCTTGGTCCGTCCCGTTCGTCAGCGATCGTGACAGTACAACTATGTTGAATAATGGGTGAATATTGACCGTGTTAGCCACAATCTCACTCAGATGTGATGATTAAAGCTTCAGGTTACCTTTGTCAAGATTTTGAATCTTTCTTTAAATCTGAATATCTTTGTAGTTCATTCTAATTATAACCTGAGAACAAACTCATTTTCTTGTGAGATGAAATTAATCTCTGTATAACTGATATACAGGTAGTGGATATATAGGACATGGGATGTAATAATGTTCAATGTTTTTATTTATTCAACAAAAGCTGGAGAGCACATGCTTAAAAATATAATGAAATTAAAAATTACCATTACATTCAATTTCACCTCATTACCGTACAAAATACATATTTTTTAAATAATCGTCATCTTAATCTGAGGAAGTAATGCGTATTTAACCATTTAACAGGATCGTTACACCTGAGAGCTGAGAAAGATACATTTGTTTCAGATTACTTCTCCTTGTACATTGGTGGGGGAAATGATCAGTAATATACAGACCATAATTAAAGAACAGTATGTAACCTGTATCGGCTGTTCTGCTGATGGTAAAAAAATATATATATAAATTTTACCACCAATTTGCAGTTCAGCTCTTACGAACTCTATTGCTCACAATATCACATCCTGTCAAATGGAGAAGCACTCACCTGCACTCTGTACTAGTAACTATTGATGCAAGGAGCTCTTCAATCAAACTCTTCTTACAGTGTATCAGTTCTCTCTGTCATCCCAATCATGCGTTTTTTTTATAGCTGTGATAATGACGATCCATCCCATACAGTGACGTTGAGGTCTCGACTGAAAGAGAACCTTAAAGTTACTTTCTCTTTCTATTTGGATAAATCTTTAACTTCACGTTCTTCATTACAATGTAACATATTTATGTGATAGTGAGGTATAGTCATACTAGACACAATGTAGCTCCGATTCTTATTATATTTGGTTACATGTAGCCAGAGGGGGGAATTGTCAGAGGTTACCAGGGTAACTGCATTGGCAGGGAGCGTTAGTAGTCTCTAAGCTTTGTCTGCCAATCATGTTTTTAGCTGGTGAGATTCTGACCTCTTGTGCCCACAGTGCACCATGTCAACACGATGATTTAGACAGAATCCCAATTACTCTTAAACAGCTTCATATTGTCATTTCCTTTACTTTGTTATGTCAGAGTGAGACCCGGATGTTTTCCCCATAGAGATGCATTACATTCAATTTAATTCTATGGGTTTCTCATCATATTGCTTTCATATGGCAAGGTCTTTCAGATCTGTGGTGGTTACAAAGGAAAGAAGGCAAGGACAGGAGACAAGGAAAGGAAGGAAGCAGATTGAGACTATTGGGACGTGACTTTATGGGTGTTTGGTATCACAGCTGCTGACTGTGTTGTGTTTATGGGTGTTTGGTATCACAGCTGCTGACTGTGTTGTGTTTATGCTGGAGTGCAGCAGCTGTAGAGGTAGCACTTAATCCAACAACTATATCTGTACAGTGATGTCTGTTTGCACACATCAATACAGGTCACATTCTAACACACACACACACACACACACACTGGACACACTCTTTTGTCTCCATAACACAGTAATATGCCAAATGAATAAACCTTCAGTGTTTGTTCAGGAGAAAGTTTCCTTTGATAAAGACTGATGGATTGCTGTCGTTCAGAATGTCAACACGTTGGACACACCCAAACACGCATGTACACTCAGTGGATGTTAACAGTTGGCCCTGTGGGTGACTGGGTCCAAACAGCGGGAGGCTAGAGAAGGAGGATACATTGGCACACACACAATCACAGATTTCTAAAGATTCTAAAGTGGGGGTCAATGTTCTCTGAAGACCGCTGGAGAACAGAATGTTGGATGTCTGCATTCCAGCAACGTTCAGCAAACATTCTGATGTGTTTGGATAAAATGGTTCCATTGTTGTACATCTGATCTGTGTCACTAACGTTGTCACTGATGTTGTATTATACCAAGTCAATCAGTATTACTAATGTTGTATCATCTAGCAAAGGTGAAACACATTGATGCTGCTTCCTGGGTTGAGAATTGAGGTCCTGTTTGGCGTAGATGATAACAGTGTGGCCCTAGCACTGTAAGGGTGGTGGGTTCGATTCCCGCTGGAGTCACATACCCTATACTCAAAATGTATGCACCCACTCTACTGTAAATCGCTTTGGATTAAAGAGGTTGCTAATATTGTTACATGTTAACAGACTTCTGTTAAAATCCCAAACCCTGTCCCAGCAGGAGGCCTTTTGCCTTTTGGTAGGCCATCATTGTAAATAAGAATTAGTTCTTAACTGACTTCCATAGTTAAAAAAAAGTTAAATAAAATAAATACATTCAAATTAAAGGTAATCATGAAAAAACTATGTATTTTGGAGATGGTTTTCACCTACGGTACCAATCCTGATTCAACTGTTGTGTGTAGAGTACAGTATGTATCAATATTGTATATCACCTTGTTGGAAGACACTTTTACCTTTCATGTGGTACTATGAGAAAAGGTACCGTATGATGTTGTGTTGTCAAGGCTACAGCCATGATTCTCCACTCTGTTCCTGATGTTGTGTTGTCAAGGCTACAGCCATGATTCTCCAATTTGTTCCTGATGTTTTGTTGTCAAGGCTACGGCCATGATTCTCCAATCTGTTCCTGATGTTGTGTTGTCAAGGCTACGGCCATGATTCTCCTATTTGTTCCTGATGTTGTGTTGTCAAGGCTACGGCCATGATTCTCCACTCTGTTCCTGATGTTGTGTTGTCAAGGCTACAGCCATGATTCTCCACTCTGTTCCTGATGTTGTGTTGTCAAGGCTAGAGCCATGATTCTCCACTCTGTTCCTGATGTTGTGTTGTCAAGGCTACAGCCATGATTCTCCACTCTGTTCCTGATGTTGTGTTGTCAAGGCTACAGCCATGATTCTCCACTCTGTTCCTGATGTTGTGTTGTCAAGGCTACAGCCATGATTCTCCACTCTGTTCCTGATGTTGTGTTGTCAAGGCTACAGCAATGATTCTCCACTCTGTTCGTGTAACTGGTAGTCTATTTGTAATTTTTTTTGTACCTTTATTTATACAGGTATAGTATCTGAAGATTATGCCTTTGTTAAATGTTTTTCATGAAGAAATAGAATGTTGTTTATGGTAGTATCAAGAGGGAATGTTTTAGGTGTAATACCACATACCACAGACAGGGGGTGGGTTGTAGACAGGGGAGACTGGTGATTGGCCAGAAGAGGGGGCATCAGTGTTTATAAATAGGGGTTAAACGATGAGACGTTAGAGCAGCCATTAGAATTGGAGGACACTGCTCTCCAGACCCTGCAAGTCTGTTACTCATGCTGAAGCTTGTGGTCTGAATAAACCTTATGATCAATGTTCAGTATGAGCAGACTCCTTTTGTTCATCAGCAATGACGACCACCATTCATCATATACTACATAATGGCGAGCTTGCCAGGAGGGATGATGCAATCCTTCTTTGCTGCATTTGGAGTCGCCAAGCTAACTCAAGCTAACTTCGGTCTGGAGTCATGACCCGACCAAACACAGCTAAGTTGTTGGTTTTGTTACTGCTTGTGTACACTGGAGGAATGTACCCTTATGACTGTGCCTTAGGTGGTGTTTTTGCTGATGACTGGGGTCTGGCTAATCATTATACAAATTTTAAAAATTGTTTATAGAGATGTGTTGCTTGAATAGTAAGTCAAGAACAGTCGGGGCCAAGATATGTATACAATTTTAGAGCATTGCAGGTTTAGATAAGCCCTCGTGACGAGGCGACCACAGGGGTGGGCCAAAATCCTGGCAACGCATTATGAGTTTCAGGTCAGTCTTGGACTGGGGTTTGGTTGAAAATTTATTGGGGATGGCTTGCTCAACTTCTGTTCGACGGGATAGTTGCATTGGGGGGGATCGCTCACTTAAATAGCCTTACTCACGGCAGAATAAATTTAGGGTAAACGAAACAGTACTCAATTAAAGGAACGCAATGCTGGGTTTTGTTACATGTTGTAGGCCGCAGTTAGCGAAAGGCTAATGCTAAAGGCTAATTGTGTTGCGTGCTACATGATAATCTCAACCTTAGAGGTCCACTGCGATGGATTCAAGCCTCTTAAACTTGTTTGTATGTGGTGGAACTGAAAGTTTTACGCAAATGTGAGCTCTGTTATGTGTAATTGTGTGAGTATAACGTATAAAATAGTGACGCTGTAGCGTAATGCTATCGGTCTATTGTGTGGTAAGCATGGGCTTAAGGGGATGTGCGCATGTGTGTGATTTTACGGGGCTAAAACTACAACATGTGTTTATGTGCTAAGCCTACAAAGCACGGCATTATGGGTAAGGGTCATAGGTCCCCCAAGGGACAATAGTCACAGAATAGAGAGATTTTGGGAAAAATCTCCTAGGTGTTAAACGGCTGTTGTTCGAACGTGAAACTATTTGGCGAGATGTAGTAAAGTTATAAATCAAATATATGTTGACGGAGTATAATTAATTAAAGTAAAAGACGATTAAAATTAAATGAAATGTTTTGGAGCGATCTATTTAATAAATGTATGGGCATGTGTTTAATTTTGCGACATTACACTACAGAACGGGGGAGTTGGAGTTTATGGCATGAGATTAGGGAACGTTTTGTTTTACGGCACTAGACGGCATCACGATGGGATGCTGCAACTCAAGCATGAGGTTAAAATGATATTTGCGCATGCGTGGAATTCTGTAAAACAACACATTGGTTAAACTGCAGGGGGAGACAGAGGAACACAGACGACGGAACAAATACGCATAAAGAGATTTTAACACGATGATTCTAGTTTAAACGGTGGTGGGTTAAGATGAAACTTGTTTTGGGACCTATTGAATTTATAAATTAAATATATGGTAACGGATTATAATAGAGTGAATTAAATAATTAAATGACGGATTAAAAGCAAAATGTTTTTGGGCGATCTATAATTAGTCCTGAGTTTAGTCTTAGAGTGAATAATGTAGAACGAATGAATTTTGAATGGTTGGAAATACTCAGTGATGGCATGAACTATTAAAAGCTGTTTCTGTGTCTTTGTCCCTTGTCATGAGAGACAGGAGAGAGGGGGGGCGAGGAGATACAGGAAGTGATCACGTGACGCGGTGGAGGGATCAAATCATCAAACAGGTTACTGTTACAAGATATGTGAGCTTATGACGATTTTGCATGGGCTTGGCAAATACTATTTCATTAAAAATTGCATTTTGGATGCTCTGTGTATCACTGGCATTTGATGGGAATTGTATCATTCATTGAAGGGTTAAAAGCTTTGTTTTTGGGATTGCTTTGGAGTTGACTAATTTATTTGCATTTGATGGGTTGTGGTAATATAGGCAACACTAATGGATAAATTGGTGACATAGGAATAAAATTGGGTTTAATTATTCAGGATGGTTAATGGATTTGTTTAGGTTATATTAAGAATTACAGGGGGGGAAGCCTATATAACTTATATAGTCTAAAATAGGATAGTTCACAATAAAGGAATTTAAAAGGGCTTGATATAGGGGAAAATTGATTAAAATAGTCATTTTTTAATCAAAGTAATCAAAGTAGGGTTAGAGTAGTGTTAGGAGAGACTAATGGCAGAAGTTAGTACACCTTTCTCACATACGGATTCAGCAGAAAGACATCATCCAGCAGGGGTCATTATGGCATCAGAGATGAAGACGAATACGAGCAGAAACAACGATGAAGATGAATCCAGAAGACGGAAGGAAAACCGGGATGTCTGGGAACTTAAGGAGATGAGGAGGATGAAGAGGAGAGTGATTGATGAGAGGCCATGGGTGGAGGTGACTCTGTGATCAGAAGGAAGTGGCAAGAGAGGAAAGAAGGATACTGGAGACTTGATCTCTGATGAAAGTTGAACGAAGAAGGAGACAAGAGATTCGAGTTCTGATGAAGAAAGTGATGAAGATTTGGAGATGAAAGGTGTTGTATGTTCAAGAGGATTTTATCCTACAATGACTGGCAGAGAAGAAATAGGAGATATAGACCGAGGCGTATCAGGCCTGGAGGAAGAGACGACTTTGGGAGAGGTAAGGGAGCTAGAGGAACAGCTCGAGACGCTGAAGATACAGAAGAGACAAGGAGAAAACCTGCGGAGAACATTTTTAATCCCAAGAATTGGAGGAGAAGAAGAATACATTGAGGCAAAGATGCTGAAGAAAAGTAAGAAGATGATGGAAGACGATATTTCGAGGACAGAACTTGAAATATAAGCTTTTGAAGAATCCTGATATGTCAACAACAAAGAACAGGACGAAGAAACTCTGAGAAGTCAATCATACAACTGGTGGAGAAGAGAAGCTTGTGTGATGAAGAATCAGGGTGAACCAAATCAACAATCACTGTTACAGCTTCAACGGAACAATATCAAAGGCAATTGTACCAGCCAAGGGGGGACCAGATGTTCCATATCGACCGCCAGTTTCTGGACAGACACAGAATTGGAGAGGGAGAAGAACAAAGAAGAAGGAGGAATATTTCAGATACACTTTCAGCAACTTTCAGAAGACTGGTATAATTATGGACAGATTGGGTACTTTACCTGTTCATGCAACAAGTTAGGAGGAAGAACAGAGAACCTTTTTAAGGAAGATACAGGGGCAATTCAAGATCACCTGTTAGTGTCTAGAATATCCGGAAGGGGGGTATCAGCTGAGAGCATCGATTAGAGAAGAAGAGAAAATAGCCAACAATTGAAGTAAAAACAACCGACCATTAGAAGTGATAGTGAATAGGGGAAAAACTTATCTGGGTTCAGCCTAAAGAGGTTAAACATATCACTCTGTAAAATAAACTAATTAGGTTAGGATAGGGATTTGAAGTAGTAAAACAGTTTACTCTTCGGGAATCAATTGAGCTCTGTTATAGAAGTCAAATAGGAATTACAATGGACATACTAATATTAGGACAATATATCAAGGATATTGTGGGAAGAGATGCATGGTTTAAATTGAAGGGTTCAATCAGAGGCACACTAAATGACTGACTGTCTGGTAGAATATTTTAAGAAGTAGGGTTTTTGGGAATCATTTGCTTAAAAGATAATATCATAGGAAGGATGATAATGTATTAGATTGCCTGTTAGACAATCTGTCTGGGAAAAAAAACTTAATAGGGGTGACTGTTATTTTGGGTTATATTCTTACACTAAGAGATTTGAGGTTAGGCTAAAAGGTGTTTAGTCGGTTTTGCCAAGTCTGTGTAAAGGAGTCAGGAGCAGGTGGGGAATTCCCAATCACGTATTCTAAAAATTGGTGGGGAAGGAATTTTGTCAATAAATCAGTGGGAAAAGGTTTTAAATGTTATGAGAGAAAAGATTAGATTAAAATAAGTTAGGAGAACTAGGGGTGAAGGAACTCTGAGACAGTGAGCTAAGTTCAAAGTTAGTAGTAAGAGAGAGAGAGAACAGTAATGAATGACACTTTAGAATAGGAAGATCAAGGTAATTGTGGGTACTTTTTGTTATAATCAAAAGGTTTAAAGTTTAGAGGTAGAACTGAAAGGGGGAAAAAGTGACACTAGTGGTGATGGATGGAAGTACAAGTAAAGAGTTCAGAGCTTTGGGATGAAGTAGTAACAATAATGACATCACCACGTGAGTCTATTAAAACAACAGTGAGAAGTAATTTAACTCTTTCAACATTGATAGTTATTAAAGCCATAAATATAGCGCATTTGATTGTAAGGGTTCAGCATCAATTATAGGGGGAAAATACTGTTATGAGGGTTAGGAGAATAATAATTATAATATGCCATTTAGGATGGGGACGTTTCTCTCATATGGAGAGATAATTATGGAGAATAAGTGTTGTTATCAGGACCAGGAGTAAAAGGAGGTATAGTTTAGAAGAGGGTTAGGAGTGACTGTTCACTTATTTTGCGTAAGGTTACAGATAAAGATCAGGGAGAATATGTGTACTTATCTAGTGAAAGCATAGAAATTTGTTCCGGTTAAGAATTATTGGTTAAAGGGCTATGTAATTTGTAAGGTGATGCTTATAATGGAAGATTTGAAGTCTGTAAACCACTAGAGGGAATTAAGGGTTTTAATTCATCAACTAAATCAACAACGTTAATGGTAACTTTGGGAAGGGATTAATGATACGATGGTAATAGCAAATGTAGGAAGGATGACAACAACTTTTCTGAAATTAAAGGAGGCAGCAAGAGAGACTCAGGGGTTTAGGTTACGACGAATAGGGTTAAAAAGCAGAGCAGATAGTAGTAGAGAGCAATATAGATTAATCTGAAACGGAGAAGAGAGATTCATCATGGAAGCTGCAGGATGGGGTCTTTTGATTTTGATGACAGAGGGGGGGGGCATCTGATCAGTGCTGCTCGTTCCTCTGTTGTGAAAATTAGAGATAGATTAACTCATTCTGTAAGAATCAGTGAGGAATCTTGGGGGTTGATGTCTGTTGGGGATGCCAGCCCAAGACGTGTTGGACGGTTGCGCAGCCTCTAGCGGGTCTGGGTCAGGGTTATGCTTTGTCATGACTGTGGTATCGGCAACAGTCATTGACAGATAACATAATGTAGTTGTCAGAACAGTGGTTTAAGCCTAGGGTTTAAGTGTTCTTGGGTAAATGGATTACCCTATGGGAATTGTTAGATGGAAAGTAAAGTCAGGTAACAGTGGAAACCTGAAGTATTCAGGTGAAACAGTGAGGATAAAAGTTGTTGTTGTTCTAATAAAACATATGAGGTAAGGGGTATGTTTATGGGAATATCAGAGGGTGATGAGTATAGTATAACTTTGGATAAGTATGACTTTAAGGGTAGTAATGACAAATAATAGGTTATTTTTTATATACCAGGTAGTAAGAAGAGCAGGACTTTGATGGTTAAAAGATTAGCTTTTGACTGACAATGTGACTATGGGAATTTTAGAGATATTTGGTAGGTTTGTGATGATAGAGTATATTCTTACCCTATGGGGGATAGGATGTTGTTACAGGTCAACGTTTAAGCTTCCATATGAGGTTTTTACCATTAAAAGAGGAGTGGTACCAACACAGAAATCTGAAGCTAGGGTTGAAAATGGGGTGAAAAGAGACATGGCTACATGTCATAGTCTTCAAGCCTACCATTGGAGAATAAGTCTAAGGGAGAAGGGGGGACTTCTTCCATGATATGGTGTAACATTTGGGAGATCTGATAGGATTTGGTTGCAAGATCAGTTAGGCCAGTAGGGGCAGTGATGGGTCAGATTTTAGTTTCAGCTTTGATAACACTGTGTAAGATGTTTGTACTGACTTTTGAGAAAGTTATGAGATTGAGATAGGTTGGAGAAGTGGTGCCTGGAGACAACACTCAGATGCCGGTGTTGACTGTTCCTGATCTGGATAAAGATTGACAAGTGGAACTGATGGATAAATATCCTTTTTGATTATTTGATCATTTTATTTTTATTGTTTCAAGGAAAAAAATTTTTTTTAGTATGATTTTAGTATGATTTATGAATCAAGGGGGGGATAGGTTAATGTGATTCATGCATCATTTATGTATCATTTTTTAAATTCTTAGGTGAAATGGAGGTTTAATTTGAAAGTGGTTGTTTTGCAAAGGATACTGTTTGGTCGTTTATTTTCTTGTCATTCCAGAAGCATTTGGGAGAACATGTGGAGATTGGAATACTCAAACAAAGACAATATGAAGGGAGAATATGACTGGAGGAGATGAAACAAGGAGGGTGTGGCTGATTCCATCATCAACAAGTCCATTGGAAGAGGACACTACAGGGAGATGAAGTGTAGTGGACTACATTCCAGTGTCTGCAATGAAATATAGACATATTTGATGTGTAATACATAATTGTGTCATATTCTTAGGTATTGATTTTAGTAGAATGATGTTTGATGTTATTGAATGCAGATGAGGATCTTAGATGCTTTTGTTTATTTCGGTGAATGTTTAGGGACAGAGAAGGTCTAGGAAGGGAGAGATTCATTGTACGATTCGATGGGTTGACCAGCCGTACAATGGATATTTATGGATAGGATTTTGTTTACATGTGTATTTAATTACATCATAGTTTCAAATGCATTTACATGGTTAATGAGGTTATCTGGAGTACCGACGGTGGTTGCCTGGGGCAGAGGGACCGTGAGAGAATTTTACTGTCTTGATTGATATGGATGGATGGCTGCCGGACAGTTTTTCGCTCTTACACTCCATAAAGATTTATTCATAATTCATAGTAATGTGTTAACATTTCATCAACAGTTATTCATATTTTATAAGAAAGGTATTTACATTCTAGAGGAGAATGTTTTTGGGTTTAAGGTTAAAGATACTCAATAAGATAAGTTGTTACTAGTCATAATCCTATTCTGTTTGGTTTCGAGACGTTTAGTTCGTCTCGAAAGGGGGGAATATAGTATCTGAAGATTATGCCTTTGTTAAATGTTTTTCATGAAGAAATAGAATGTTGTTTATGGTAGTATCAAGAGGGAATGTTTTAGGTGTAATACCACATACCACAGACAGGGGGTGGGTTGTAGACAGGGGAGACTGGTGATTGGCCAGAAGAGGGGGCATCAGTGTTTATAAATAGGGGTTAAACGATGAGACGTTAGAGCAGCCATTAGAATTGGAGGACACTGCTCTCCAGACCCTGCAAGTCTGTTACTCATGCTGAAGCTTGTGGTCTGAATAAACCTTATGATCAATGTTCAGTATGAGCAGACTCCTTTTGTTCATCAGCAATGACGACCACCATTCATCATATACTACACAGGTAATTCTTGTTGGGAGATCTTTTACATTTACATTTACGTCATTTAGCAGACGCTCTTATCCAGAGCGACTTACAAATTGGTGCATTCACCTTATAGCCAGTGGGATAACCACTTTACAATATGTAATTTGGTGGTGGGGGGGGTAGAAGGGTTGCTTTATCCTATCCCAGGTATTCCTTAAAGAGGTGTGGTTTCAAGTTTTACAAGAGAGACCTGTCGTACCTTGTTCCAGTACTGTGTTGTTCCAAGATCTTTACATGGCAGTTAGTCTGTTTGTTTATATATTGTTCCAGGACTGTGGAAGTATTTTCTGAATGCTTTGACTCATGCAGGGCTGGTTCCATGACAAATACAAAAAGACAAAGTAATTAAAACAAGGTGGAGATACCTCCATACCAAAACATACAGATTGTGTGAAGTGTACAGAAGCTATGACCAACCCTCATTCACACATTCACACGTTCATTATCTCTTCTGTCATCCATCTCTCTCCCTCTCCCTCCCTCTTTACAACTCTCTGTCATTCACTTCTTCCTTTCTCTTGTTCTTCTAAGACTGTGATGATATTATTTTTCCTATCAGGTCTCTCTCCTTTTCTCCACCTTTACTCTCTCTCTCTCTCTCTCTCTCTCTCTCTCTCTCTCTCTCTCTGTCTCTCTGTCTCTCTGTCTCTGTCTCTGTCTCTGTCTCTGTCTCTGTCTCTGTCTCTGTCTCTCTCTCTCTCTCTGTCTCTCTCTCTCTCTGTCTCTGTCTCTGTCTCTCTCTCTCTCTCTCTCTCTCTCTCTCTCTGTCTCTGTGTCTCTCGCTCTCTCTCTGTCTTTTAAAGGTTATTGTCCTTTCTGGACATCTGTAGCATCCTGTTACTGTACTTTCTATACAATTGGAATGATTCATTCTAATTCTACATTACCTTCGACTTCCTACGGTGAGAGAGAGAGGCTGAAGTAGGTGGGCGATGTTAAGGCTAGAGTTAATTATTTCAGACATTTTGTGTTAAATTGTAGGATTTTATCACTATGATGGAAAGAATTAGACTACTGTATGATGAGGGGGCTGTCCTGGTAAACTGTTGGGAGGAGCTAGGATAACAAAAGGTGTTTTTGGTTCATAATTACTACTCCCTAATCTCTCTCTTTCTCTCTATCTCTCTCTCTCTCTTTCCTCCCTCCCTCCCTCCCTCCCTCCCTCCCTCCCTCCCTCCCTCCCTCCCTCCCTCCCTCCCTCCCTCCCTCCCTCCCAGGTTAATTGGCAACACCCAGTCGTCAGTGTTGTGTTTTGTCATCGACACCACAGGCAGTATGAGTGATGACATCACTGAGGCTAAGCGAGTCCTTCTCCATCATGGACAGTAAGAGAGGAACCCAGCAGGAACCTTCATCATACATCCTGGTCCCCTTCAACGACCCAGGTGGGTGTTAGCCTGGTCCCACATCTGTTAGTGCTGTCCCACTCCAACATTATTGTCACATCACATGCCAAGTGCCTGCCCTGAAACTGGGAGCAGAATGACTGTTTTAACACAAACTGATTTTATTTTTACTTGTGTGGAATAACAATTAATTTTCACGTTCGATCAAGTCTTACACAATTAGCTATTTGTGGTGTGTGTGTGTGTGTGTGTGTGTGTGTGTGTGTGTGTGTGTGTGTGTGTTTGCAGGTTTTGGGCCTCTGATCATCACAATAAACACAGACATTTTCAAACAGAGCATCAACACCCTGACAGCATCAGGAGTAGGAGACGTACCAGAGCTGTGCCTGTTGGGACTACAGGTGTGTGTGTGTGTGTGTGTGTGTGTGTGTGTGTGTGTGTGTGTGTGTGTGTGTGTGTGTGTGTGTGTGTGTGTGTGTGTGTGTGTGTGTGTGTGTGTGTGTGTGTGTGTGTGTGTGTGTGTGTGTGTGTGCGCGTGTATGTACAGGTGATGTCATGAAAAGTTACTTTCACAGTGCCAATATGAAGGGTGTATTTGAACGGCTGCATTTGAAATGTGGTTGCCTGTTTTTGCAACTCTGCCAGAGCTGGTTAGTTAGCCAGTGGACTGAAAATGTTATTTCCCATAGAGTTCCAGTACTTGATCCCAGTGTGGTCTGACTCTCTTGTGTGTGTTGTAATTCCCAGATGGCCCTCATGGCGGCGCCACCCTTCTCTGAGATCTTTGTGTTCACCGATGCTCCTGCTAAAGACACTGCACTAAAGAGCACATGCACATACAAACCAGTGGAGGCTGGTGGGAGGAGCAATAGGAGGACAGGCTTGTTGTAATGGATGGAATGGAATTAATGGAACGGTATCAAACACATCAAATATATTGAAACCACATTTCACTCCGTTCCATGAATTCCATTCCTGCCATTACAATGAACCAATCCTCCTATAGCTCATCCCACCAGCCTCCACTGACTGTAACCACCCTCATAGAGATCACCAAGTCTGTGGTTACCAGGGCTTTCACTACTGTTTATATTTCTCTCTTTCATTTCTCTCTCTCTTTCTTTCTCTTTCTATCTCTCTCTTTCTCTTTCTCTATTTGTCTCTTTCTATCTCTCTCTCTCTTTCTCTGTTTGTCTCTCTCTTTCTCTGTTTCTCTCTTTCTCTGTCTCTCTCTCTCTCTCTATCTCTCTCTCTCTCTCTCTCTCTCTCTCTCTCTCTCTCTCTCTCTCTCTCTCTCTCTCTCTCTCTCTCTCTCTCTCTCTCTCTCTCTCTCTCTCTCTCTCTCTCTCTCTCTCTCTCTCTCTCTCTCTCTCTCTCTCGCTCTCTCTCTCTCTCTCGCTCTTCTATCTCTCTCTTTCACTCTCATCTCTCTCTCTCTCTCTGACACTCTCCTCTCTCTCTATTCTGTCATCAACTTGTCTCTACCTCTACTCTCCTCTCTCTACCTCTCCTCTCCTCTCTCTACCTCTCCTCTCCTCTCTCTACCTCTCCTCTCCTCTCTCTACCTCTCCTCTCTCTACCTCTCCTCTCCTCTCTCTACCTCTCCTCTCCTCTCTCTACCTCTCCTCCCTCCCCTCTCCTCTCCTTTCCTCATGTTGACTGATAACCTACGTTCCAGACGTCGTTGTAGTAGGCTTTCCCCTGTCAGGGCGGAGCCTCCAACCGGATGGCCAAATCAGACGCTCAGCTCTCGAGGTCCAGGCCTCTGGAGGTCAACCAATCAATCAATGTTATTCATAAAGCAGTTGTCCCAAAGTGCTTAACAGCTTCTTGTAGAATTCTTAGAACATGCTGTACTCCCTTCCTCCAGGTCAGGCCATTGAGGTCACCAAGGAGGATCTGCCCTGGGCCACCAGCATCATGGAGGACTTCTCCGCTGCAGCACAGGAATGGTACTGTCTTAACTTACGTAGGCTATAGACAATGTCCTCCAGCTCAGTTTTCAGCCAGTCACTCTTATTCACTGGAAAAGCAATAGAACTGTACACCCTAACAGGGCAACGGGACCCTAGACACTTCTATGGCGGTGGGCCTCAGGGCCGAGAACGTGACCCGGGTGGCATACAGTGCCACCTGCTGTTCAAAGAAGGCAGAGCTGGTGGTAGTGGATAGGGCAGGCAACGTGGGTGTGTGTCTGGGCTCAGTGAAGGACTCTATGGGGGTGGTTGTGAGCTCTACAGCACAGGGCCCTGTTTCATGTTAAGGCTAAGTCCATCGTTACAACCATAGGATCCTATTATTCTAAGTTTAATTTAGCCTTAATATGCTTTCGGGAAACCGGGCTCAGGTCTCTGTCACCAACACTACAGCTGTACCTGTAGTTAGTACTACATCCACCCAGGTCTCTGTCACCAACACTACATCTGTACCTGTAGTTAGTACTACGTCCACCCAGGTCTCTGTCATCAACACTACAGCTGTACCTGTAGTTAGTACTACATCCACCCAGGACTCTGTCACCAACACTACATCTGTACCTGTAGTTAGTACTACATCCACCCAGGTCTCTGTCACCAACACTACATCTGTACCTGTAGTTAGTACTACATCCACCCAGGTCTCTGTCACCAACACTACATCTGTACCTGTAGTTAGTACTACATCCACCCAGGTCTCTGTTACCAACACTACATCTGTACCTGTAGTTAGTACTACATTCACCCAGGTCTCTGTCACCAACACTACAGCTGTACCTGTAGTTAGTACTACATCCACCCAGGTCTCCGTCATCAACACTACAGCTGTACCTGTAGTTAGTACTACATCCACCCAGGACTCTGTCACCAACACTACATCTGTACCTGTAGTTAGTACTACATCCACCCAGGTCTCTGTCACCAACACTACATCTGTACCTGTAGTTAGTACTACATCCACCCAGGTCTCTGTCACCAACACTACATCTGTACCTGTAGTTAGTACTACATCCACCCAGGTCTCTGTTACCAACACTACATCTGTACCTGTAGTTAGTACTACATCCACCCAGGTCTCTGTCACCAACACTACATCTGTACCTGTAGTTAGTACTACATCCACCCAGGTCTCTGTCACCAACACTTCATCTGTATCTGTAGTTAGTACTACATCCACCCAGGTCTCTGTCACCAACACTACATCTGTACCTGTAGTTAGTACTACATCCACCCAGGTCTCTGTCACCAACACTACATCTGTACCTGTAGTTAGTACTACATCCACCCAGGTCTCTGTCACCAACACTTCATCTGTATCTGTAGTTAGTACTACATCCACCCAGGTCTCTGTCACCAACACTACATCTGTACCTGTAGTTAGTACTACATCCACCCAGGTCTCTGTCACCAACACTACAGCTGTACCTGTAGTTAGTACTACGTCCACCCAGGTCTCTGTCACCAACACTACATCTGTACCTGTAGTTAGTACTACATCCACCCAGGTCTCTGTCACCAACACTACAGCTGTACCTGTTGTTAGTTCTACATCCACCCAGGTCTCTGTCACCAACACTACATCTGTACCTGTAGTTAGTACTACATCCACCCAGGTCTCTGTCACCAACACTACAGCTGTACCTGTTGTTAGTTCTACATCCACCCAGGTCTCTGTCACCAACACTACATCTGTACCTGTAGTTAGTACTACGTCCACCCAGGTCTCTGTCACCAACACTACATCTGTACCTGTAGTTAGTACTACATCCACCCAGGTCTCTGTCACCAACACTACATCTGTACCTGTAGTTAGTACTACATCCACCCAGGTCTCTGTTACCAACACTACATCTGTACCTGTAGTTAGTACTACATCCACCCAGGTCTCTGTCACCAACACTACATCTGTACCTGTAGTTAGTACTACATCCACCCAGGTCTCTGTCACCAACACAACATCTGTACCTGTAGTTAGTACTACATCCACCCAGGTCTCTGTCACCAACACTACAGCTGTACCTGTAGCTAGTATTACGTCCACCTTTGGCTCTGTCCCTGAATCTAAGGTTTCTGTGTGATGCTTTCTCTCCTATGGAATAGAGTAGAGCTATAGAGTTGTATAATAGTTCATGTAGGTAGATGTCATGTGGAACAGTGGAATCATCCCCAGCCAGCTCTCTATGTCTTGCTGTGTCTCTCTCTCTGTGTCTCTCTCTCTGTGTCTCTGTCTCAGTCTCTCTCTCTCTGTGTCTCTCTCTCTCTGTGTCTCTCTCTCTACTCTCTCTCTCTCTCTCTCTCTCTCTCTCTCTCTCTCTCTCTCTCTCTCTCTCTCTCTCTCTCTCTCTCTCTCTCTCTCTCTCTCTGTCCCTCTTTCTGTCTCTCTCTCTGTCGCTCTCGCTCGCTCTCTCATTCTTTCTCTCTCTATTTAGTATTAGATGATTTTCAACTCTGATTCTCTGTGTGGTTTATAGGTATTGGATGGAAGGGGAGCCTAATAACTTGAATGTCAAGGTGGCTTGTGTTGAGATCTCACAGACAGCAACAGACCCATTGAAGAGTTGGAAGGATGCACCATGTGTTAAACATCACTGGGTCTGTGAGAAACCGATCACACACTAACTATTGGTTATCCCTGTGATAGGCTTAAGATGTTTTCTTCTCTCTCTCGCTCTCTCTCTCTCTCTCTCTCTCTCGTAGTTACTATGTTGATGATTGGATACAGTGCTGAATGGTGAAGTGATGTTTCCACCTAGTGCAGGTTTCTTCAATTCCGGTCCTGGAGGGCCGAAACACTTCTGTTTTTTATTTCTACCTGATTGTTAATTGCATTCACCTGGTGTCCCAGGTCTGAATTAGCCCCTGATTAGAAGGAGAGGATGAAAAACAGAGGTGTTTCGGCCCTCCAGGACCGGAATTGAAGAACCCTGACCTAGTGGTTAAAGAGTCTCAGTGGTCTAAGGCACTCTATCGCAGTGCTAGCTGTGCCACTAGAGATCCTGGTTCGAATCCAGGCTCTGTCGTAGCCGGCCGCGACCGGGAGACCCATGGGGCGGCATACAATTGGCCCAGCGTCGTCCAGGGTAGGGGAGGGAATCGCCGGCAGGGATGTAGCTCAGTTGGTAGAGCATGGCGTTTGCAACGCCAGGGTTGTGGGTTCGATTCCCACAGGGGGCCAGTATAAAAAATAAAAAAAACAATAATGTATGTAAGCACTCACTAACTGTAAGTCGCTCTGGATAAGAGCGTCTGCTAAATGACTAAAATGTAAATGTAAGAGAGAGATTAACTCACCATCGAGGTGAAATAGTGGTATTACAGACTTGCCTATGGACTTTTTCTCAATTCATCCTTCCTCAATTCCTCCTCTCTCCTTGCTTCCTTCTCAAAAAGCATTGGATAATGTGGTCCAAGAGGAGGGACCTTGGACATTCTCCTCTAATAGGGTTGAGAAGGAGGAGAGGAAACGATGAAAGACTAATTTAGATAGAGCCTTAGTGTCAGACAGAGCCATAGAGCAGGGTTTCCCAAACTCGGTCCTGGGACCCACCCTGTGTGCACGTTTAGTTTTTTGCCCCAGCACTACACAGCTGATTCAAATAATCAAACTGGATGATGAGTTGGTTATTTGAATCAGCTGTGTAGTGCTAGCGCAAAAACCAAAATGTGCATCCAATAGTGTATGGACCTCACTTTGTGCATGGGGATGTTGTCATGCTGAAACGGGAAAGGGCCATCCCCAAACTGTTGCCACAAATTTGGACGTTCAGAATCGTTTACAATGTCATTGTATGTTGTAGCATTAAGATTTCCCTTCACTAGCCCGGACCAAAAAAAACAGCCCCAGACCCTTATTCCTCCTCCACCAAACTTTACAGTTGGCACTATGCATTGGGGCAGGTAGCATTCTCCTGGCATCCGCCAAACCCAGATTCATCCGTCGGACTGCCAGATGGTGAAGCATGATTCATCACTCCAGAGAATGTGTTTCCAATGCTCCATAGTCCAATGGCGGCGAGCTTTACACCACTCCAGCCTACGCTTAACATTAACCATAGAGATCTTAGGCTTGTGTGCGGCTGCTCGGCCATGGAAACCCATTTCATTAAGCTCCAGACAAACAGTTATTGTGCTGATGTTGCTTCTAGAGGCAGTTTGGAACTCGGTAGTGAGTGTTGCAACTGAGGACAGACGATTTTTACGCGCTATGCGATTCGGCACTCGGCGGTCCTGTGAGCTTGCATGGCCTACCACTTCACGGCTGAGCCGTTGTTGCTCCTAGACGTTTCCACTTCACAATAACAGCACTTACAGTTGACCGGGGCAGCTCTAGCAGGGCAGAAATGTCACAAACTGACTTGTTGGAAAGGTGGCATCCTATGACGGTGCCACGTTAAAGGTCACTGAGCTCTTGAGTAAGGCCATTCGACTGCCAATGTTTGTCTATGGAGATTGCATGGCGGTGTGTTCGATTTTATACACCTGTCAGCAACGGGTGTGGCTGAAATATCAACATCCACTAATTTGAAGGGGTGTCCACATACTTTTGTATATATAGTGTATGTTTAAAACAGATGTGCACGATGGGAAACAAACATGTTTCCATTTGAAGCTAAAGTGGGGGGAGTCACTTGGTGGCCAGTGATGTGTTGATTTGACAGTTTCTCATCTGTTAAAACGGTGTCACTTACGGTAAGGGACAGGAACAGACACAGGGCAGAGGTAACGATATCACAAGAACCTGGGGAGACTTAACACAGACCTGTTAGACAGAAAACATAGTACGTTGTTGGAGATATCTGAGGCCATCGATGCTGAGCCAGATATGACCAAAAGGTTTGACAGAGGTGAGATGGAGGAGAGGATTGTGGATATCTACGTCAGTGCAGACACCCTGAGAGACGGTGAGACCAGCACCAAGAGAGAAGAGACAGCAGAAACTGCTCCCAATAATGGACCAGGAGACCAGTCCTCAGGAAACAGCCACACAGTCTCTCTCACATGCACACACACACAGAAATGTCCATGCACACACATGCACACACAAGACAAAACACGTGCTCGCGCACACATGCACACATTGTTCTTGCAGATAACAAGGCCTCAAAGAACTCAACTGCAGAGAGAGACCAGCTACAGACAAGATACATGTGGTTTAACATCACCATGACAACATAATGTAACACATAAAGCAGCCATCAGTGCACACAACTTCCTCCTTCATTCTCACACACGCCCACACTGTAGGTACTAGATTCAGTCTGCAGCGCAGAAGATCAGCGCTATAGTGGAATTGAAATTCAAAGGCAATGTTCCCATCTTTGCGGAGACTGCATTCACGGTAAACTCTGCATATGTCAGCTCAATTGAAAATTAACTTTACATTTCAATAGCGCTATAGCGCAGATCTTCTCCTCTACGGATTGAATCTTGGTCTCAGTGTCAGAGTGAGCCACAGCAGAGGAAGAAGAAAATGAACACATGAACACACACACACACACACACACACACACACACACACATACATACACACACACTCAACCCAAATTAATAAACAAACAACACAGCATCAGAAAAGAGGAAGAAATGAAGCACAGAACAGAATGATCAAAGATGAAGAGGACGTTACAACAAACTGTCTGTCTACAAGCCTTCATCACAAATGACACCCTATTTCCCTTTGTAGTTTACTATATAGAGAATAGGATGCCATTTTGGATGCAACCCAAGTCTCCTTCTTATTGGTGGATGGAGCCTTGAAGCATCCTGCCACCATCTGTGGGCCACAGACAGAGAACAGAGAGGGACCGGGTGGAGCCACATCAGATCAACTATTTATTCATATCGCCAAGATTTGCATTATTCATTCTTTAATAAATGGTTAATCATATTTCTACATGTTGTTTCCTTTCTGAACTACATTTTGCAATAGCTTCCCACTGGGCAAAAACTGGTTGAATCAAAGTTGTTTCCACGTGATTTCAAACCAAAAATTTGAATCAACGTGGAAAACTGATTGGATTTGCAAAAAGTTATCAACGTATGGGCATTTCATATTTTTTTCACCCACCTTTTAACCTAAATCCAATGACATGGTGACATTTGTTGTTGATATCACATCGAATTCATGGTTAGTTGACAACTCAACCAAATGTAAATCAAAACTAGACATTGAACTGATGTGTGAGCCGAGTGGTTCAGTGGTAGTTTAACTAAATTAAAATATTTGTAGTGTTTTCAGTAGTTAATTACTTGTTTGCCATGTAGTGATGTAGTTAACTACTGGAACTACACACCTTTTCTTTGCAAAAATAAAATACGGGTGAAGTAGATAAAAATTTAATTTATTTATCAGCATCAGACCTGCCTTATTCTCACTTGAAACAGTTGTTGCGTTTAATAGGCTATAGTGCCCTCCGAAAGTATTAATAGCCCTTTACTTAGTCCACATTTTGTTGTGCTTCAACCTGAATTCTAAATTGATTCAATAGATTTTTCTCTCTCACTCATCTACACACAACAACCCATAATTAGTTAAAAGTTTTCAAAATTCTTCCAAATTGGTTGTTGATCATTGCTAGACAACCATTTTTAGTCTTGCCATAGATTTTCAAGTCTCCAAACTGCAACTCGGCGACTCAGGAACATTCACTGTCTTCTTGGAAAGCAACTCCAGTGTTGATTTGGCCTTGTGTTTTAGATTATTGTCCTGCTGAAAGGTGAATTAATCTCCCAGGATCTGATGGAAATCAGAATGAACCATGGTTTTTGTCTAGGATTTTGCCTGTGCTTAGCTCCATTCAGTTTCTTTTTTATCCTGAAAAACTCCCCAGTCCTTAACAATTACAAGCATACCCATAACATGATGCAGCCACCACTATGCTTGAAAATATATAGTAGTACTCATTAATGTGTTGTATTAGATTTGCCCCAAACATTACACTTTGTATTCAGGAGAAAAAGTTAATTGCTTTGCCACATCTTTTGCAGTATTACTTGAGTTGCAAACAGGATGCATGTTTTGGAATATATTTATTCTGTACAGACTTCCTTGTTTTCACTCTGTCATTTAGGTTAGTATTGTGGAGTAACTACAATGTTGTTGATCCATCGTCAGTTTTCTCCTATCACAGCCATTAAACTCTGTAACCATTTTAAAATCACCAATGGCCTCATGGTGAAATCCCTGAGCGGTTTCCTTCCTCTCTGGCAACTGAATTAGAAAGGACGCCTGTATCTTTGTAGTGACTGGATGTATTGATACGCCATCCAAAGTGTAATGAATAACTTCACCAGGCTCAAAGGGATTTTCAATGTCTTCTTTCTATTTACCTGTTTACCAATTTGTGCCCTTCTTGCGAGTCTTTGGAAAACCTCCCTGGTCTTTGTGGTTGAACCTGTGTTTGAAATTCACTGCTCGACAGAGGGACCTTACAGATAATTGTATGATGGGGTACAGAGATGAGGTAGTCATTCAGAAATCATGTTAAACACTATTATTGCAGAGAGAGTGAGTCCATGCAACTTATTATGTGACTTGTTAAGCAAATATTTACTCCTGAACTTATTTAGGCTTGCCATAACAAAGGGGTTGAATACTCATTGACTCAAGACAATTCAGCTTTTCATTTGTTATTAATTTGTAAACATAATTCCACTTTGTATGTAGGCCTTTGACAAAACAAACTCAATTGAATCCATTTTAAATGCAGGCTGTAACACAACAACATGTGGAAAAGGTCAAGGGGTGTGAATACTTTCTGAAGGTACTGTACATTACCCATTCTGTTAACATCTGACTCGAGAGTGATCTGTTCTTGCAATTTGTAGTCTATGAGATTTCAGATTTGGATATGACAATTTTTCACTAAGTACTTTTGAACTACTTTTCAAAGTAACTTCAGTTAAGTAAAAACTATATTTTTCTTAAGGGTAGCTTTAGTGTATCTTAACTTCCTCTGTAGCTCAATTGGTAGAGCATGGTGCTTGTAATGCCAGGGTAGTGGGTTCGATCCCCGGGACCACCCATACGTAAAAATGTATGCACACATGACTGTAAGTCGCGTTGGATAAAAGCGTCTACTAAATGGCATTCTATATTATAAACTTCTTCCAGTGATTGTTAGCTTGGTGTATGCTATATAATCAGAGTATCTTCCCCAACACTGTGTTGTTCGTCTGCAGATGGATGACCAAGACTCTACAGGCTGGCTGATGTGTGTTCTACAAGTCACTCTCAACATCTCCCTGAGGCTGGTTATCTGTGAGTGAGGATCTGTCACAAATGACACTCTATTAGTGCACTACGTTTGACCAGGGTCCATTGGGCTCTGGTCAAAGTAGTGTACTATAGGGAATAGGGTGCAATTTGTGATGCAGATAAATGTATTTCATTATCACACTATAGTTCTGTTCTCACAAAGCAAGGATCACAATTCAAATGAGACTTGACACTGCATAGCTTGTGGGACCAGTAGTTTGTCAATATTGTTGGCACACACAAGAAAGAATGTCGACATCGTCCACAGAAAACTGAGTAACTACGGTAACTGGTGCCCTTGGCCTTGTGTAAGTCACTGAACATGGTGTACAATGTACACACCACAACCAGGTCTGTGTCCCAAATGGAACCCTATCCTCTTTAAAGTGCACTACTTTTGACCAGGGCACATAAGGCTTTGGTCAAAATGACTGCACTATATAATAAATAGGGTGCCATTTGGGATGCATTCTAGGAGCTTCTCTTTTCTTTCTTTCAGCCCGCTCCAATGAAGAGTTAGAGGACAAGCATGGCTGGAGGGAGTTTACACCATGTTTCTCACACCAGTACTAAGCTATATGGAATTGTTTTAAGAAGGTCGTACCGATAATCATTTTGCTCTTTGATTTCAAATGTTAAAGGAAGTTTGTTCTGAAGTGTCTGTCCTATATCTGAGAGATATAAGCAAGATCAGGAAATATTTATTATTTATTTTTACATGTTCAGTGCATTCGGGAAAGTATTCAGACCCCTTCACTTTTTCCACATTATGTTACGTTACAGCCTTATTCTAAAATTGACTAAATAGTATATTTGTTTCATCAATCTACACACAATACCCCATAATGACAAAGCAAAAACAGGTTTTTTGAAATCTTTGCAAAATGTATTAAAAATAAAAAACAGAAATACCTTATTTACATAAGTAGTAAGACCCTTTGCTATGAGACTTGAAATTGAGCTCAGGTGCATCCTGTTTCCATTGATCATTCTTGAGATGTATCTACAACTTGATCGGAGTCCACCGGTGGTAAACCCAGCTGATTGGACATGATCTGGAAAGACACACACCTGTCTATATAAGGTCCCACAGTTGAGAGTTCATGTCAGAGCAAAGACTAAGCCGTGAGCTCGAAGGAATTGTCTGTATAAATCCGAGACAGGATTGTGTCGAGGCACAGATCTGGGGAAGGGTACCAAAACATTCTGCAGCATTGAAGGTCCCCAAGAACACAGTGGCCTCCATCATTCTTAAATGGAAGAAGTTTGGAACCCCCAAGAGTCTTCCTAGAGCTGGCAGCCCAGCCAAATTGAGCAATCGGGGGAGAAGGGCCTTGGTCAGGGAGGTGACCAAGAACCCAATGGTCACTCTGACAGAGCTCCAGAGTTCCTCTGTGGAGATAGGAGACCCTGCAGCACTCCACCAATCAGGCCTTTATGGTAGAGTGGCCAGACAGAAGCTACTCAGACCATGAGAAACAAGATTCTCTGGTCTGATGAAACCAAGATTGAACTATTTGGCCTGAATGCCAAGCGTCACGTCTGAAGGAAACCAGGCACCGCTCATCATCTGGCCAATACCATCCCTACGGTGAAGTATTGTGGTGGCAGCATCATGCTGTGGGGATGTTTTTCAGCGGCAGGGACTGGGAGACTAGTCAGGATCGAGGGAAAGATGAAAGTAGCAAAGTACAGAGAGATCTTTGATGAAAACCTGCTCCAGAGCTCTCAGGACCTTAAACTGGGGCGAAGGTTCACCTTCCAACAGGAAAACGACCCTAAGAACACAGCCAAGACAACGCAGGAGTGGCTTCGGGACAAGTCTCTGAATGTCCTTGAGTGGCCCATCCAGAGCCCAGACTTGAACCCCATCGAACATCTCTGGAGAGACCTGAAAATAGCTGTGCAGCGACGCTCCCCATCCAACCTGACAGAGCTTGAGAGGATCTGCAGAGAAGATTGATAGAAACTCCCCAAATACAGGTGTGCCAAGCTTGTAGCGTCATACCCAAGAAGACTTGAGGTTGTAATCCCTGCCAAAGGTGCTTCAACAAAGTACAGAGTAAAGGGTCTGAATACATATGTAAATGTGATTTTTCCGTTTTTTTAAATAAATATGCAAACATTTCTAAAAATCTGTTTTCGCTTTGTCATAATGGGGTATTGTGTGTAGATTGATGAGGGGGAAAAATGTAATCAATTTTAGAATAAGGCTGTAACGTAACAAAATGTGGGAAAAGTCAAGGGGTCTGAATACTTTCAGAATGCAACAGCCATTGTCAATGTTAAGATTTATAGTTCACTATGTAGCATTGCATGCAGGCTGTACATCAATATCTCTGTCTCTTTATCTATCTCTCTCATTCTCTTTATTAGGTAGGCTAGTAGTGTAGTTGATGGTTGGATACAGTACTGAATGGTTAAGTGATGATGGCTAGTAGTTATCATGTTGATGGTCATGCTGAATGATTAAGTGATGATGTCTAGTA